>NC_142439.1:61367500-61380000 GCF_059453495.1 Arachis ipaensis | reverse complement strand
CTCATCTTTGGCAAGCTCCTCCGGTTTTTTTCACAGTTTTTTTCCAGATTTTTTTTTTTTTTTTTTTTTTTTTTTTTTTTTTTTTTTACGTTCTGCTGACCCTCGTTCTTTAAATGACGCTATCCCGAGGAGGACACCTAAAGGTGAGCCGTAATAGCCTCATCTTTGGCATGCTCCTCCGGTTTTTTTCACAGTTTTTTTTCCAGATTTTTTTTTCGTTTTTTTTTTTTTTTTGTTTTTTTACGTTCTGCTGACCCTCGTTCTTTAAATGACGCTATCCCGAGGAAGACACCGAAAGGCGAGCCGTAATGCTCTCATCTTTGGCAAGCTCCTCCGGTTTTTTTCACAGTTTTTTTCCAGATTTTTTTTCCGGTTTTTTTTCAGATTTTTTTTTCCGGTTTTTTTTTTTTTTTTTTTTTTTACGTTCTGCTGACCCTCGTTCTTTAAATGACGCTATCCCGAGGAGGACACCTAAAGGGGAGCCGTAATAGCCTCATCTTTGGCAAGCTCCTCCGGTTTTTTTTCACAGTTTTTTTTTCCAGATTTTTTTTTCGGTTTTTTTTTTTTTTTTTTTTTTTTTTTTTTTTTTTAACGTTCTGCTGACCCTCGTTCTTTAAATGACGCTATCCCGAGGAGGACACCTAAAGGTGAGCCTTAATGGCCTCATCTTTGGCAAGCTCCTCCGGTTTTTTTCACAGTTTTTTTTTTCCGGGTTTTTTTTTTTTTTTTTTACGTTCTGCTGACCCTCGTTCTTTAAATGACGCTATCCCGAGGAGGACACCGAAAGGCGAGCTGTAATGGCCTCATCTTTGGCAAGCTCCTCCGGTTTTTTTCACAGTTTTTTTCCAGATTTTTTTTTCCTATTTTTTTTTTTTTTTTTACCTTCCGCTGACCCTCGTTCTTTAAATGACGCTATCCCGAGGAGGACACCTAAAGGTGAGCCTTAATGGCCTCATCTTTGGCAAGCTCCTCCGGTTTTTTTTCACAGTTGTTTTCCAGATTTTTTTTCCGGTTTTTTTTTGTTTTTTTTTACGTTCTGCTGACCCTCGTTCTTTAAATGACGCTATCCCGAGGAGGACACCTAAAGGCGAGCCGTAATGGCCTCATCTTTGGCAAGCTCCTCCGGTTTTTTTCACAGTTTTTTTCCAGATTTTTTTTTTAAACGTTCTGCTGACCCTCGTTCTTTAAATGGCGTTATCCCGAGGAGGACACCTAAAGGTGAGCCGTAATGGCCTCATCTTTGGCAAGCTCCTCCGGTTTTTTTCACAGTTTATTTTCCAGATTTTTTTTCCGGTTTTTTTGTTTTTTTTTTATTTTACGTTCTGCTGACCCTCGTTCTTTAAATGACGCTATCCCGAGGAGGACACCTAAAGGCGAGCCGTAATGGCCTCATCTTTTGCAAGCTCCTCCGGTTTTTTTCACAGTTTTTTTCTAGATTTTTTTTTCTGTTTTTTTTTTTTTTTTTATTCCTTCTGCTGACCCTCGTTCTTTAAATGACGCTATCCCGAGGAGGACACCTAAAGGCGAGCCGTAATGGCCTCATCTTTGGCAAGCTCCTCCGGTTTTTTTCCAGTTTTTTTTTCGGTTTTTTTTTTTTTTTTTTTTTTAAAGTTCTGCTGACCCTCGTTTTTTAAATGACGCTATCCCGAGGAGGAGACCTAAAGGCGAGCCGTAATGGCCTCATCTTTGGCAAGCTCCTCCGGTTTTTTTTTCACTGTTTTACTCCAGATTTTTTTCCGGTTTTTTTTTTTTTTTTTTTTTTTTTTTTTTTTTTTTTTTTTTTTTTTTTTTTACGTTCTGCTGAGCCTCGTTCTTTAAATGACGCTATCCCGAGGAGGACACCGAAAGGCGAGCCGTAATGGCCTCATCTTTGGCAAGCTCCTCCGGTTTTTTTTCACAGTTTTATTTTCCAGATTTTTTTTCCGGTTTTTTTTTTTTTACCTTCCGCTGACCCTCGTTCTTTAAATGACGCTATCCCGAGGAGGACACCTAAAGGCGAGCCGTAATGGCCTCATCTTTGGCAAGCTCCTCCGGTTTTTTTCACAGTTTTTTTCCAGATTTTTTTTTTTTTTTTTTTTTTTTTTTTTTTTTTTTACGTTCTGCTGACCCTCGTTCTTTAAATGACGCTATCCCGAGGAGGACACCTAAAGGTGAGCCGTAATAGCCTCATCTTTGGCAAGCTCCTCCGGTTTTTTTTCACAGTTTTTTTTCCAGATTTTTTTTTCGGTTTTTTTTTTTTTTTTTTTTTTTTTTTTTTTTTTAACGTTCTGCTGACCCTCGTTCTTTAAATGACGCTATCCCGAGGAAGACACCGACAGGCGAGCCGTAATGGTCTCATCTTTGGCAAGCTCCTCCGGTTTTTTTCACAGTTTTTTTCCAGATTTTTTTTCCAGTTTTTTTTCAGATTTTTTTTTCCGGTTTTTTTTTTTTTTTTTTTTACCTTCTGCTGACCCTCGTTCGTTAAATGACGCTATCCCGAGGAGGACACCTAAAGGTGAGCCTTAATAGCCTCATCTTTGGCAAGCTCCTCCGGTTTTTTTTCACAGTTTTTTTCCAGATTTTTTTTTCCGGTTTTTTTTTTTTTTTTTTTTTTTTTTTTTTTTTTTTAACCTTCCGCTGACCCTCGTTCTTTAAATGACGCTATCCCGAGGAGGACACCTAAAGGCGAGCCATAATGGCCTCATCTTTGGCAAGCTCCTCCGGTTTTTTTCACAGTTTTATTCCATATTTTTTTTTCGGTTTTTTTTTTTTTTTTTTTTTTTTAACGTTCTGCTGACCCTCGTTCTTTAAATGACGCTATCCCGAGGAGGACACCTAAAGGTGAGCCTTAATGGCCTCATCTTTGGCAAGCTCCTCCGGTTTTTTTCACAGTTTTTTTTTTCCGGGTTTTTTTTTTTTTTTTTTTTTTTACGTTCTGCTGACCCTCGTTCTTTAAATGACGCTATCCCGAGGAGGACACCGAAAGGCGAGCCGTAATGGCCTCATCTTTGGCAAGCTCCTCCGGTTTTATTCACAGTTTTTTTCCAGATTTTTTTTTCCTATTTTTTTTTTTTTTTACCTTCCGCTGACCCTCGTTCTTTAAATGATGCTATCCCGAGGAGGACACCTAAAGGTGAGCCTTAATGGCCTCATCTTTGGCAAGCTCCTCCGGTTTTTTTTCACAGTTTTTTTCCAGATTTTTTTCCGGTTTTTTTTTTTTGTTTTTTTTTGTTTTTTTTTTACGTTCTGCTGACCCTCGTTCTTTAAATGACGCCATCCCGAGGAGGACACCTAAAGGCGAGCCTTAATGGCCTCATCTTTGGCAAGCTCCTCCGGTTTTTTTCACAGTTTTTTTCCAGATTTTTTTTTAAACGTTCTGCTGACCCTCGTTCTTTAAATGACGTTATCCCGAGGAGGACACCTAAAGGTGAGCCGTAATGGCCTCATCTTTGGCAAGCTCCTCCGGTTTTTTTCACAGTTTATTTTCCAGATTTTTTTTCCGGTTTTTTTGTATTTTTTTTATTTTACGTTCTGCTGAGCCTCGTTCTTTAATTTACGCTATCCCGAGGAGGACACCTAAAGGCGAGCCGTAATGGCCTCATCTTTGGCAAGCTGCTCCGGTTTTTTTCACAATTTTTTTCTAGATTTTTTTTCTGTTTTTTTTTTTTTTTATTCCTTCTGCTGACCCTCGTTCTTTAAATGACGCTATCCCGAGGAGGACACCTAAAGGCAAGCCGTAATGGCCTCATCTTTGGCAAGCTCCTCCGGTTTTTTTCCAGTTTTTTTGTTTTTTTTGTTTTTTTTGTTTTTTTTTTTTTTTTTTTAAAGTTCTGCTGACCCTCGTTCTTTAAATGACGCTATCCCGAGGAGGAGACCTAAAGGCGAGCCGTAATGGCCTCATCTTTGGCAAGCTCCTCCGGTTTTTTTCACTGTTTTATTCCAGATTTTTTTCCGGTTTTTTTTTTTTTTTTTTTTTTTTTTTTTTTTTTTTTTTTTTTTTTTTTTTTTTTTTTTTACGTTCTGCTGACCCTCGTTCTTTAAATGACGCTATCCCGAGGAGGACACCTAAAGGTGAGCCGTAATAGCCTCATCTTTGGCAAGCTCCTTGATGACAAGTCATCTTAGCCCATTTTAGCTAGTCTTTTTCTTTTGTTTTCATTAGAATTATGCACTTTCTTAAGCTACAAGCAAGCTAATTGAGTAGATTTTCATGTTTCCCTTGATTGAACCAACCATATGTGAATTCATGCCATTTCATGAGGTTTTGAACTATATTTGTTGCATATTGTGGAAGATTGAATACCTCATGATTTTGAGCAAAACTTTGATTAGTTTGGTTGATCAATGATAGGTGAAGAAGGCTTGGAGAAAGGTTGAAGCAAAGAGGAATGGCTAGGAGTGAAGAGAGGACAATGGAATAAGTGAAAATTGAACCGGGTTGCATGAAGTTAGCCCCAACGTTAGCCCCCTAACTTGGAGGCTAACGTTGGGCATATGAATCACTCTTTGGAAGTAGCCAACGTTAGCTCCAACGTTAGCCCCCTAACTTGGAGGCTAACGTTGGAACTTGAGAGTTTCTCCCTGGGCTACCAACGTTTGCGCCAACGTTAGCCCCCTAACTTGGAGGCTAACGTTGGCACTTAAATCACAATGGGGGAGTAGGCAACGTTTGCGCCAACGTTAGCCCCCTAACGTGGAGGCTAACGTTGGCACCAATCACACCAAGCAAGGCCAACGTTAGGGTCAAAGTTAGACCCCTAACGTTGGCGCCAACGTCTAAACCAGAAGAATGTGGTTTGCTGATATGAAAAGTTAGGGTCAAAGTTAGACCCCTAACTTTGACCCTAACGTTGAAGACCAACGTTGGCTAACTCCATTTCCGGTTCAATTGGTTCACTTCGGTTCTTCTTCAATCTTCAAGAGCAATCAACCAAGGCCTCTTTCAACCCAATTCCACCAAGAACAAAGGCCCAACTCAAGGCTTGAAGATCATTTTGGAAAGTGTATAAATAGGATAGAATTCAATTTGTTTAGAGAGCTTTTTGGGGGAGAGTTTTCTTTTAGAGCTTTCCTTTTAGAATTTTCATAATAGTTTTCGAAGAGCTTTTGAACTTGAGTGAACTTTAATTTCTTGCTTTCATTGCTTTCAATTTCATTTGACTTTTGTCTTGGATCTTGGATTGGAGAATTGAAGAAATTCTGTTTCAATCTCAATCTTGGATCTCTCTGTTTCCTTTACTGTTAATTGAATTAGCATTTCTGTTTCTGTTACTTGATCTTCATCTCTTTTCTTTGCAATTTACAATTTCCTTGCTATTGTTCTTGTGGGATCTAGGAAGGCATTGAGATCTAGACTTGGTTTTCTAGTCTCTGGGTCCTGAGATCTAAATTCTCATTTCAATTCTCTGCTTAATGCTTTCATTGTTCATTTACTTTACTGTTATAAGATCCGGTTCAATCCCAACTCCCTTTTCCTCTTCTGTTTGATGCAATTTAGTTTTCCCTTGTTTAAATTCTGCAAATCCTCATCCCAATTCCCTTTACTTTTCAAGCAATTTACATTTCTTGCACTTTAAGATTCTGCAATTTACATTTCTTGCCCTTTAAGTTTCTGTCATTTAATTTCTTGTCCTTTAAGTTTCAGCAATTTACTTTCCCGCTCTCTTTAATTTCATGCAATTTACATTCTGCAAATCACAAATCACCCAACCAACACTTGATTCGCTTGACTAAATCAACCACTAAACTAAAATTGCTCAATCCTTCAATCCCTGTGGGATCGACCTCACTTCCGTGAGTTTTTATTACTTGATACGACCCGGTACACTTGCCGGTTAGTTTTGGGTGTTTTGGTAGAAATTCGTTTCTCATCAAAATATCTCATCAAGTTTTTGGCGCCGTTGCCGGGGATTGATTAGATTGACAATGATAAAGTGAGGTGGTGATCTAGATCAAATATTTTTTCTTTAATTTTTGACTAACCCACTAACTGTTTGAAGTTTTGTTTCAACCGGCTACACTCAATTTTCAAGAGAATCGCTGTGTGTTCCGTTGTTGATTTATATATCACAGGGAAGAAGGAGTTTCTGAGAAAGAAGAACATCACAACATGAAGCCACAACTCATTACACTAATAGAGAACAATTGTTCCTATGGTGGAAATCCCTTGGAGGACTCTAAACAGCACCTATCCATTTTTCTGAAAACATGTGGGGCTGTCAATCTCAATGGTGTAGACCATGATACCATTAAGCTCATGTTATTTCCCTTCTCACTGAAGGATGAAGCGGCACAATGGCTTGAAACCTTTCCTCAAGGAAGTATAACTAGTTGGGATGAATTGGTTGCCAAGTTTCTAGCCAAATTTTCCCCACCCCAACAACACATCAAGATGAAAGAAGGAGTACACCCATTCATACAAACAAAAGAAGAACCACTGTTCAAAGCATGGGAGAGATACAAGAAATCAAATGACAAGGTGGATTTTCGAGCATTCTATGAAGGATTAACCTCCGAAACAAGAAAAGCAGTAGATTACTTCTCAGATGGCCTACTCAAGGCAACAGCAACCATCCAAGGAACTGCAGAGTTCAGTGACAAAAGAGCCAATAACCAACACTCATTTGAGACGCCACGGAATACAATTTCAGAAAAGGAAGTAATGAATCTTGAAGGAGTAAGAGCAATCATGAATCAAAACAAGCAGCTACACCAGCAAACTCAGCAGCACTTGGAATCAATAGCTAGACAAATTGATTTTCTACATTCTGCCACAGTGAATGCACAATTTCCACCATGGAAACCACATT
The DNA here is from genome assembly GCF_059453495.1 of Arachis ipaensis. NCBI lineage: Eukaryota > Viridiplantae > Streptophyta > Magnoliopsida > Fabales > Fabaceae > Arachis > Arachis ipaensis. The sequence continues at coordinate 61,373,212 of NC_142439.1, read as the reverse complement.
CTTATCTAAGAATGAGGGAACCTCAGAATCATGAACAAAGGGACCTCAACTATAATAACCCCAACTTTCCAAACCTGCAAAAACACCACCATGCCAACAAAAATCACTACACACTACCCCAATATACACATCTCCAACCCTATCCTACCTCACCACCTGCCCAAAATGACTTACATCAATCACCACAATTAACACAGTCACAACCAGTCCTAAACTTCCAAAAACTCTATGTTCTAGAAATGATGATGGAAAGGCTTATGAAAATTCAAGAAATGACATTAATAGAACAGGAGGACATAAGGAAAAACCAGGAGGCATATCTCAAGAGAATTGAAAGGTACATGGAACAAATGGTTCAAAACCCTGCTAAACTGGGTGAGAGAGAGGGAAATATATCCCTAAGAGCCAATGAAGATGACTCAAAGAACAATGAAAAAGCTGCTGAGTTGAAAGGGAAAGCAGTTATGGAAAACAAGGAAAAACCTACGATAAGAGGAGGAAACCAAAGGCAACAGAGACCTCAACTTCCATGATCAGAGGATGAAGGATGTCAAGCTAGTGACAATAAAAGAGCGCTTGTTGGGAGGCAACCCAACCCGAGGTAGTTTTCTGTTCATAACTATTTTAATAAAAAGGTTAATTAGTTTTATCTATAATGCAAGAAGCTAATTTTGGTGTTGCACACCAAAACAATCTAAAGGAGAATGCAGGATTTTAAGTTTGGTGTTTCACCAAAATCCCATTATAAAACACATTCTCACTTCTTGCATAATGTAGGCTTCAAGCATACTGGATGAACTAGTTAGCCATTTTACTGTTTTTCTTAGTTTCCAGTTCTTTTACTTTTGAAAAAGAAAAAAAAAAAAAGAAATTATCACACATGGTTAATCCGATGCATTGGCAAGGTACTAAGTTTGGTGTTCCCACACCAAAGTAAGTTCAAAAAGCCCACAAATAAATCATGCAGATTAACCATTATTTCCAAGTGCTTGGGGAACAAGCAACTTTCAATATCATTGCAGAGGTCCATACAAGCTGTTGGAAGGATTAAAGCATCATCAACCAAAGAAACAAAAGATGAATCTAGAAGACAGCAATGATGATGATGAGAAGAAGGAAAGCAAGTAAACTTCAACAGGTTGTATTGTTAAGTCATTGTTTTGCATCAAATATTGCTGTAATTGAAAGTTGAATTGTATTCTGATCTGCCCTGCCTATCTGCATAGCATAGTTTTTCTTTTTTTTTTATTTTCCCCTGCCTGCATAGCATAGTCTTTCTTTATAATTCAATAAGCAAGGTGTCTGATCATTCACAACATTCTTATCTTCAAAACTTGTTTGCACTCCAGTTTCAAGAAATGCATCACATGAAAGTTCTTTGAAAAGAAAGATTGAGGAATTAAACAATTTTGAGGCAAGCAAAAGATTAGGAAAAGTGGTGGTTCTGGTTATATGATTTTGTATTGAGGTTGCATGCTTGTGAAAACTTGCATGGGAGCTCATAGGCGGGACATGAAGTTCAAAGAAGTTTTGTGGAGATTCTCAAAAATTTATTGATCCAAGAAGCAGCAAACAAAAAAAAAAAAAAAAAAGAAAGAAAAGAAAATACAAAAACAAAAGAAATATGGCCCAAGGCTCTGAGCATCAATTACTAGGCAGAAAAAGAAAGAAAGAAACAAAAACTCAAAGAGTTGTTATCCTAGTAAATGCTTGTGGTTGAAGTGTGTCAAGGAAAGAGGCTTGAGCAAGTAAATCCTCAGGGGTGCTTCAACACCTAATACCTTAAAACCAACTGGTTTAGGAGTATTGATTGAAAGCTTATCTAAAGAGCCGCCTTGAGACATGATACTTAGAGTCGAGGCCAAAGCACATAAACTATAAGCTGCTTCAAGGTGACTACATATAAAGAGATCTCCATGACACCATTTGGATGAAAATCCTAAGACCTACGACTCCCAATATGTAAGGACTAGTGAGCACTGAAGCCCTTGCATGAGCATATGATTTAGAATTTATCCCACTGATACTTGATCACTTCACTCACTGCACTTTACAAGTGTTCCTCAATCCATCTTAATTGAAAGAACCTTGGAGCATAAATCTATTTCTTGCTTGGGGACAAGCAAGCTTTAAGTTTGGTGTTGTGATGACAAGTCATCTTAGCCCATTTTAGCTAGTCTTTTTCTTTTGTTTTCATTAGAATTATGCACTTTCTTAAGCTACAAGCAAGCTAATTGAGTAGATTTTCATGTTTCCCTTGATTGAACCAACCATATGTGAATTCATGCCATTTCATGAGGTTTTGAACTATATTTGTTGCATATTGTGGAAGATTGAATACCTCATGATTTTGAGCAAAACTTTGATTAGTTTGGTTGATCAATGATAGGTGAAGAAGGCTTGGAGAAAGGTTGAAGCAAAGAGGAATGGCTAGGAGTGAAGAGAGGACAATGGAATAAGTGAAAATTGAACCGGGTTGCATGAAGTTAGCCCCAACGTTAGCCCCCTAACTTGGAGGCTAACGTTGGGCATATGAATCACTCTTTGGAAGTAGCCAACGTTAGCTCCAACGTTAGCCCCCTAACTTGGAGGCTAACGTTGGAACTTGAGAGTTTCTCCCTGGGCTACCAACGTTTGCGCCAACGTTAGCCCCCTAACTTGGAGGCTAACGTTGGCACTTAAATCACAATGGGGGAGTAGGCAACGTTTGCGCCAACGTTAGCCCCCTAACGTGGAGGCTAACGTTGGCACCAATCACACCAAGCAAGGCCAACGTTAGGGTCAAAGTTAGACCCCTAACGTTGGCGCCAACGTCTAAACCAGAAGAATGTGGTTTGCTGATATGAAAAGTTAGGGTCAAAGTTAGACCCCTAACTTTGACCCTAACGTTGAAGACCAACGTTGGCTAACTCCATTTCCGGTTCAATTGGTTCACTTCGGTTCTTCTTCAATCTTCAAGAGCAATCAACCAAGGCCTCTTTCAACCCAATTCCACCAAGAACAAAGGCCCAACTCAAGGCTTGAAGATCATTTTGGAAAGTGTATAAATAGGATAGAATTCAATTTGTTTAGAGAGCTTTTTGGGGGAGAGTTTTCTTTTAGAGCTTTCCTTTTAGAATTTTCATAATAGTTTTCGAAGAGCTTTTGAACTTGAGTGAACTTTAATTTCTTGCTTTCATTGCTTTCAATTTCATTTGACTTTTGTCTTGGATCTTGGATTGGAGAATTGAAGAAATTCTGTTTCAATCTCAATCTTGGATCTCTCTGTTTCCTTTACTGTTAATTGAATTAGCATTTCTGTTTCTGTTACTTGATCTTCATCTCTTTTCTTTGCAATTTACAATTTCCTTGCTATTGTTCTTGTGGGATCTAGGAAGGCATTGAGATCTAGACTTGGTTTTCTAGTCTCTGGGTCCTGAGATCTAAATTCTCATTTCAATTCTCTGTTTAATGCTTTCATTGTTCATTTACTTTGCTGTTATAAGATCCGGTTCAATCCCAACTCCCTTTTCCTCTTCTGTTTGATGCAATTTAGTTTTCCCTTGTTTAAATTCTGCAAATCCTCATCCCAATCCCCTTTACTTTTCAAGCAATTTACATTTCTTGCACTTTAAGATTCTGCAATTTACATTTCTTGCCCTTTAAGTTTCTGTCATTTAATTTCTTGTCCTTTAAGTTTCAGCAATTTACTTTCCCGCTCTCTTTAATTTCATGCAATTTACATTCTGCAAATCACAAATCACCCAACCAACACTTGATTCGCTTGACTAAATCAACCACTAAACTAAAATTGCTCAATCCTTCAATCCCTGTGGGATCGACCTCACTTCCGTGAGTTTTTATTACTTGATACGACCCGGTACACTTGCCGGTTAGTTTTGGGTGTTTTGGTAGAAATTCGTTTCTCATCAAAATATCTCATCACTCCTCCGGTTTTTTTCACAGTTTTTTTCCAGATTTTTTTTTTTTTTTTTTTTTTTTTTTTTTTTTACGTTCTGCTGACCCTCGTTCTTTAAATGACGCTATCCCGAGGAAGACACCGAAAGGCGAGCCGTAATGCTCTCATCTTTGGCAAGCTCCTCCGGTTTTTTTCACAGTTTTTTCCAGATTTTTTTTCCGGTTTTTTTTCAGATTTTTTTTTCCGGTTTTTTTTTTTTTTTTTTTTTTTACCTTCTGCTGACCCTCGTTCTTTAAATGACGCTATCCCGAGGAGGACACCTAAAGGTGAGCCTTAATAGCCTCATCTTTGGCAAGCTCCTCCGGTTTTTTTTCACAGTTTTTTTCCAGATTTTTTTTTCCGGTTTTTTTTTTTTTTTTTTTATTAACCTTCCGCTGACCCTCGTTCTTTAAATGACGCTATCCCGAGGAGGACACCTAAAGGCGAGCCATAATGGCCTCATCTTTGGCAAGCTCCTCCGGTTTTTTTCACAGTTTTATTCCAGATTTTTTTTTCGGTTTTTTTTTTTTTTTTTTTTTTTTTTTTTTTTTTTTAACGTTCTGCTGACCCTCGTTCTTTAAATGACGCTATCCCGAGGAGGACACCTAAAGGTGAGCCTTAATGGCCTCATCTTTGGCAAGCTCCTCCGGTTTTTTTCACAGTTTTTTTTTTCCGGGTTTTTTTTTTTTTTTTTTTTAACGTTCTGCTGACCCTCGTTCTTTAAATGACGCTATCCCGAGGAGGACACCGAAAGGCGAGCCGTAATGGCCTCATCTTTGGCAAGCTCCTCCGGTTTTTTTCACAGTTTTTTTCCAGATTTTTTTTTCCTATTTTTTTTTTTTTTTTACCTTCCGCTGACCCTCGTTCTTTAAATGACGCTATCCCGAGGAGGACACCTAAAGGTGAGCCTTAATGGCCTCATCTTTGGCAGGCTCCTCCGGTTTTTTTTCACAGTTTTTTTCCAGATTTTTTTTCCGGTTTTTTTTTTGTTTTTTTTTACGTTCTGCTGACCCTCGTTCTTTAAATGACGCTATCCCGAGGAGGACACCTAAAGGCGAGCCGTAATGGCCTCATCTTTGGCAAGCTCCTCCGGTTTTTTTCACAGTTTTTTTCCAGATTTTTTTTTTAAACGTTCTGCTGACCCTCGTTCTTTAAATGACGTTATCCCGAGGAGGACACCTAAAGGTGAGCCGTAATGGCCTCATCTTTGGCAAGCTCCTCCGGTTTTTTTCACAGTTTATTTTCCAGATTTTTTTTCCGGTTTTTTTGTTTTTTTTTTATTTTACGTTCTGCTGACCCTCGTTCTTTAAATGACGCTATCCCGAGGAGGACACCTAAAGGCGAGCCGTAATGGCCTCATCTTTGGCAAGCTCCTCCGGTTTTTTTCACAGTTTTTTTCTAGATTTTTTTTCTGTTTTTTTTTTTTTTTATTCCTTCTGCTGACCCTCGTTTTTTAAATGACGCTATCCCGAGGAGGAGACCTAAAGGCGAGCCGTAATGGCCTCATCTTTGGCAAGCTCCTCCGGTTTTTTTTTCACTGTTTTATTCCAGATTTTTTTCCGGTTTTTTTTTTTTTTTTTTTTTTTTTTTTTTTTTTACGTTCTGCTGAGCCTCGTTCTTTAAATGACGCTATCCCGAGGAGGACACCGAAAGGCGAGCCGTAATGGCCTCATCTTTGGCAAGCTCCTCCGGTTTTTTTTCACAGTTTTATTTTCCAGATTTTTTTTCCGGTTTTTTTTTTTTTTTACCTTCCGCTGACCCTCGTTCTTTAAATG
>NC_142439.1:61355000-61362500 GCF_059453495.1 Arachis ipaensis | reverse complement strand
GATTTTGTACTGAGGTTGCATGCTTGTGAAAACTTGCATGGGAGCTCATAGGCGGGACAGGAAGTTCAAAGAAGCATTGTGGAGATTCTCAAAAATCTATTGATCCAAGAAGCAGCAAACAAAACACAAGAAAGAAAAGAAAATACAAAAACAAAAAGAACATGGTCCAAGGCTCTGAGCATCACTTACTAGGCAGAAAAGAAAGAAGAAACAATGACTCAAAGAGTTGTTAGCCTAGTAAAATGCTTGTGGTTGAAGTGTGTCAAGGAAAGAGGCTTGAGCAAGTAAATCCTTAGGGGTGCTTTAACACCTAATACCTTAAAACCAACTGGTTTAGGAGTATTGATTGAAAGCTTATCTAAAGAGCCGCTTTGAGACATGATACTTAGAGTCGAGACCAAGGCACAGAAACTATAAGCTGCTTCAAGGTGATTACACATAAAGAGATCTCCATGGTACCATTTGGATGAAAATCCTAAGACCTACGACTCCCAATATGTAAGGACTAGTGAGCACTGAAGCCCTTGCATGAGCATATGATTTAGAGTTCACCCCACTGATACTTGATCACTTCACTCACTGCACTTTACAAGTGTTCCTCAATCCATCTTAATTGAAAGAACCTTGGAGCATAATTCATTTCTTGCTTGGGGACAAGCAAGCTTTAAGTTTGGTGTTGTGATGACAAGTCATCTTAGCCCATTTTAGCTAGTCTTTTTCTTTAGTTTTCATTAGAATTATGCACTTTCTTGAGCTACAAGCAAGCTAATTGAGTAGATTTTCATGTTTCCCTTGATTGAACCAACCATATGTGAATTCATGCCATTTCATGAGGTTTTGAGCTATAATTGTTGCATATTGTGGAAGATTGAATACCTCATGATTTTGAGCAAAGCTTTGATTAGTTTGGTTGATCAATGATAGGTGAAGAAGGCTTGGAGAAAGGTTGAAGCAAAGAGGAATGGCTAGGAGTGAAGAGAGAACAATGGAATAAATGAAAAATTGAACCGGGTTGCATGAAGTTAGCCCCAACGTTAGCCCCCTAACTTGGAGGCTAACGTTGGGCATGTAAATCATTCCCTGGAGGTGGCCAACGTTAGCTCCAACGTTAGCCCCCTAACTTGGAGGCTAACGTTGGAACTTAAGAATGTATCCCCTGGGCACTAACGTTGGCACATGAACCACAATGGGGGAGTAGGCCAACGTTTGCGCCAACGTTAGCCCCCTAACGTGGAGGCTAACGTTGGCACTTGAATCACAAAGGAGGAAGGCCAACGTTTGCGCCAACGTTAGCCCCCTAACTTGGAGGCTAACGTTGGCACCACTAGCACCAAGCATTGCCAACGTTAGGGTCAAAGTTAGACCCCTAACGTTGGCACCAACGTTCAAACCAGGGAATTTAACTTGCTGATATGAAAAGTTAGGGTCAAAGTTAGACCCCTAACTTTGACCCTAACGTTGAAAACCAACATTGGCTAACTTCATTTCCGGTTCAATTGGTTCACTTCGGTTCTTCTTCAATCTTCAAAGAGCAATCAACCAAGGCCTCTTTCAACCCAATTCCACCAAGAACAAAGGCCCAACTCAAGGCTTGAAGATCATTTTGGAAAGTGTATAAATAGGATAGAATTCAATTTGTTAAGGGAGCTTTTCCTTTTAGAATTTTCATAATAGTTTTTGGGAAGCTTTTGTTACTGAGTGAACTTGAATTTCTTTGTTTCCTTTTACTTGCAATTTCATTTTACTTTTGTCTTGAATCTTGGATTGGAGAATTGAAGAAATTCTGTTTCAATCTCAATCTTGGATCTCTCTGTTTCTTTATTTTACTGTTAATTGAATTTCATTTCCGGTTCATTGCTCTTCATCTCTTTTCTTTGCAATTTACAATTCCCTTGCTATTGTTCTTGTTGGATCTAGGAAGGCATTGAGATCTAGACTTAGTTTTCTAGTCTCTGGGTCCTGAGATCTTAACTTTCCATTTCAATCCTCTATTTACTGCTTTCTTATGTTCATTTACTTTCCTGTTTCATATCCGGTTCAAATCCAATTCCCTTTACCTCTTCTGTTTAATGCAATTCAATTTTTCCTTGTTTAAATTCTGCAAATCCACATCCCAATCCCCTTTACATTTCAAGCAATTTACATTTCTTGCACTTTAAGTTTCTGTCATTTAATTTCTTGTTCTTTAAGTTTCAGCAATTTACTTTCCCGCTCCCTTAAATTTCATGCAATTTACATTCTGCAATTCACAAATCACCCAACCAACACTTGATTCGCTTGACTAAATCAACCACTAAGCTAAAATTGCTCAATCCTTCAATCCCTGTGGGATCGACCTCACTCCCGTGAGTTTTTATTACTTGATACGACCCGGTGCACTTGCCGGTTAGTTTTGTGATGTTTTGTGAGAGATTCGTTTCTCATCAAAATATCTCATCAAGTTTTTGGCGCCGTTGCCGGGGATTGATTAGATTGACAATGATTAAGTGAGGTGGTGATCTAGATCAAGCATTTTTTCTTTTCTGTTTCTTTAATTTTTGACTTGCACACTAACTGTTTGAGACTTTGTCTCTACTAACCCCCACTGCACTCAAGCTACAGAATGCTCTGTGCATCTTTGCTGAGTTGGTTGTATGACATGAACCAGGAGAGAGTTCTCCACCTTTGGAATTTCTGAAGAAGGGCACCAAGAAATGGAGGAGACAGTAAGGAAGTCCATAGTGAGAGGAGAAAAGCTGAGGCACTATGATTTTCAGCCTCCATGATCAAAGAATGAAGGATGTCAAGCTAGTGACAATAAAAGAGCGCTTGTTGGGAGGCAACCCAACCTGAGGTAGTTTTCTTTCCATAGTTATTTTAATAAAAAGGTTAATTAACTTCATCTATAATGCAAGAAGCTAAGTTTGGTGTTGCACACCAACACAATCTAAGGGAGAATGAAGGATTCTAAGTTTGGTGTTCCACCAAAGTCTTACTTAAAAGCACATTCTCACTTTCTGCATAATATAGGCTTCAAGCATACTGGATGAAATAGTTAGCCATTTTACTGCATTTCTTAGTTTCCAGTTCCATCACTTGTGAAAGAGAAAAAGAAATTATCACACATGGTTAACCATGGGCAAGGTACTAAGTTTGGTGTTCCCACACCAAAGTAAGTTCAAAAAGCCCGCAAATAAATCATGAAAATTAACCATTGTTTCCAAGTGCTTGGGGAACAAGCAACTTTCAATATCATTGCAGAGGCCCATACAAGCTGTTAGAAGGATTAAGCATCATCAACCAAAGAGACAAAAGATGAACTTAAAGGCCAGCAATGATGATGATGAGAAGAAGGAAATCAAGCAAACTTCAACAGGTTGTATTGTTAAGTCATTGTTTTGCATCAAATATTGCTGTGATTGAAAGTTGGATTGTATCCTGATCTACCCTGCCTGTCTACATAGTATAGTTTCTTTTCTATTTACCCCTGCCTGCATACATAGTATAATTTCTTTCTTTATAATTCAATAAGCAAGATGTTTGATCATTCACAACATTCTTATCTTCAAAACTTGTTTGCACTCAATTTCCAAGAAATGCATCACATGAAAGTTCTTTGGAAAGAAGGATTAAGGAATTAAACAATTTTGAGGCAAGCAAAAGATTAGGAGAAGTGGTGGTTCTGGTTATATGATTTTGTACTGAGGTTGCATGCTTGTGAAAACTTGCATGGGAGCTCATAGGCGGGACAGGAAGTTCAAAGAAGCATTGTGGAGATTCTCAAAAATCTATTGATCCAAGAAGCAGCAAACAAAACACAAGAAAGAAAAGAAAATACAAAAACAAAAAGAACATGGTCCAAGGCTCTGAGCATCACTTACTAGGCAGAAAAGAAAGAAGAAACAATGACTCAAAGAGTTGTTAGCCTAGTAAAATGCTTGTGGTTGAAGTGTGTCAAGGAAAGAGGCTTGAGCAAGTAAATCCTTAGGGGTGCTTTAACACCTAATACCTTAAAACCAACTGGTTTAGGAGTATTGATTGAAAGCTTATCTAAAGAGCCGCTTTGAGACATGATACTTAGAGTCGAGACCAAGGCACAGAAACTATAAGCTGCTTCAAGGTGATTACACATAAAGAGATCTCCATGGTACCATTTGGATGAAAATCCTAAGACCTACGACTCCCAATATGTAAGGACTAGTGAGCACTGAAGCCCTTGCATGAGCATATGATTTAGAGTTCACCCCACTGATACTTGATCACTTCACTCACTGCACTTTACAAGTGTTCCTCAATCCATCTTAATTGAAAGAACCTTGGAGCATAATTCATTTCTTGCTTGGGGACAAGCAAGCTTTAAGTTTGGTGTTGTGATGACAAGTCATCTTAGCCCATTTTAGCTAGTCTTTTTCTTTAGTTTTCATTAGAATTATGCACTTTCTTGAGCTACAAGCAAGCTAATTGAGTAGATTTTCATGTTTCCCTTGATTGAACCAACCATATGTGAATTCATGCCATTTCATGAGGTTTTGAGCTATAATTGTTGCATATTGTGGAAGATTGAATACCTCATGATTTTGAGCAAAGCTTTGATTAGTTTGGTTGATCAATGATAGGTGAAGAAGGCTTGGAGAAAGGTTGAAGCAAAGAGGAATGGCTAGGAGTGAAGAGAGAACAATGGAATAAATGAAAAATTGAACCGGGTTGCATGAAGTTAGCCCCAACGTTAGCCCCCTAACTTGGAGGCTAACGTTGGGCATGTAAATCATTCCCTGGAGGTGGCCAACGTTAGCTCCAACGTTAGCCCCCTAACTTGGAGGCTAACGTTGGAACTTAAGAATGTATCCCCTGGGCACTAACGTTGGCACATGAACCACAATGGGGGAGTAGGCCAACGTTTGCGCCAACGTTAGCCCCCTAACGTGGAGGCTAACGTTGGCACTTGAATCACAAAGGAGGAAGGCCAACGTTTGCGCCAACGTTAGCCCCCTAACTTGGAGGCTAACGTTGGCACCACTAGCACCAAGCATTGCCAACGTTAGGGTCAAAGTTAGACCCCTAACGTTGGCACCAACGTTCAAACCAGGGAATTTAACTTGCTGATATGAAAAGTTAGGGTCAAAGTTAGACCCCTAACTTTGACCCTAACGTTGAAAACCAACATTGGCTAACTTCATTTCCGGTTCAATTGGTTCACTTCGGTTCTTCTTCAATCTTCAAAGAGCAATCAACCAAGGCCTCTTTCAACCCAATTCCACCAAGAACAAAGGCCCAACTCAAGGCTTGAAGATCATTTTGGAAAGTGTATAAATAGGATAGAATTCAATTTGTTAAGGGAGCTTTTCCTTTTAGAATTTTCATAATAGTTTTTGGGAAGCTTTTGTTACTGAGTGAACTTGAATTTCTTTGTTTCCTTTTACTTGCAATTTCATTTTACTTTTGTCTTGAATCTTGGATTGGAGAATTGAAGAAATTCTGTTTCAATCTCAATCTTGGATCTCTCTGTTTCTTTATTTTACTGTTAATTGAATTTCATTTCCGGTTCATTGCTCTTCATCTCTTTTCTTTGCAATTTACAATTCCCTTGCTATTGTTCTTGTTGGATCTAGGAAGGCATTGAGATCTAGACTTAGTTTTCTAGTCTCTGGGTCCTGAGATCTTAACTTTCCATTTCAATCCTCTATTTACTGCTTTCTTATGTTCATTTACTTTCCTGTTTCATATCCGGTTCAAATCCAATTCCCTTTACCTCTTCTGTTTAATGCAATTCAATTTTTCCTTGTTTAAATTCTGCAAATCCACATCCCAATCCCCTTTACATTTCAAGCAATTTACATTTCTTGCACTTTAAGTTTCTGTCATTTAATTTCTTGTTCTTTAAGTTTCAGCAATTTACTTTCCCGCTCCCTTAAATTTCATGCAATTTACATTCTGCAATTCACAAATCACCCAACCAACACTTGATTCGCTTGACTAAATCAACCACTAAGCTAAAATTGCTCAATCCTTCAATCCCTGTGGGATCGACCTCACTCCCGTGAGTTTTTATTACTTGATACGACCCGGTGCACTTGCCGGTTAGTTTTGTGATGTTTTGTGAGAGATTCGTTTCTCATCAAAATATCTCATCAAGCGTCATTTAAGGAACGAGGGTCAGCAGAAGGTATAAAAAAAAAAAAAAAAAAACCGGAAAAAAATCTGGAAAAAACTGTGAAAAAAACCGGAGGAGCTTGCCAAAGATGAGGCCATTACGGCTCGCCTTTCGGTGTCCTCCTCGGGATAGCGTAATTTAAAGAACGAGTGTCAGCAGAACGTAAATAAAAAAAAAAAACCGGAAAAAAAATCTGGAAAATAAAACTGTGAAAAAAACCGGAGGAGCTTGCCAAAGATGAGGCCATTACGGCTCGCCTTTCGGTGTCCTCCTCGGGATAGCGTCATTTAAAGAACGAGGGTCAGCAGAACGTAAAAAAAAAAAAAAAAAAAAAAAAAAAAAAAAAAAAAACCGAAAAAAAAAATGGAAAAAAAACTGTGAAAAAAACCGGAGGAGCTTGCCAAAGATGAGGCTATTACGGCTCACCTTTAGGTGTCCTCCTCGGGATAGCGTCATTTAAAGAACGAGGGTCAGCAGAACGTTAAAAAAAAAAAAAAAAAAAAAAAAAAAAAAACCGGAAAAAAATCTGGAATAAAACTGTGAAAAAAACCGGAGGAGCTTGCCAAAGATGAGGCCATTACGGCTCGCCTTTAGGTCTCCTCCTCGGGATAGCGTCATTTAAAGAACGAGGGTCAGCAGAACGTAAAAAAAAAAAAAACAAAAAAAAAAAACAAAACAAAAAAACAAAAAAACAAAAAAAAACAAAAACAAAAACAAAAACAAAAAAAACAAAAAAAAACCGAAAAAAAAATCTGTGAAAAAAACCGGAGGAGCTTGCCAAAGATGAGGCCTTTACGGCTCGCCTTTAGGTGTCCTCCTCGGGATAGCGTCATTTAAAGAACGAGGGTCAGCAGAACGTAAAAAAAAAAAAAAAAAAAAAAAACGGAAAAAAATCTGGAAAAAAACTGTGAAAAAAACCGGAGGAGCTTGCCAAAGATGAGGCAATTACGGCTCACCTTTAGGTATCCTACTCGGGATAACTTCATTTAAAGAACGAGGGTCAGCAAAACGTTAAAAAAAAAAAATCTGGAAAAAAAACTGTGAAAAAAACCGGAGGAGCTTGCCAAAGATGAGGCCATTACGGCTCGCCTTTAGGTCTCCTCCTCGGGATAGCGTCATTTAAAGAACGAGGGTCAGCAGAACGTCAAAAAAAAAAAAAAAACCGGAAAAAAATCTGGAAAAAAACTGTGAAAAAAACCGGAGGAGCTTGCCAAAGATGAGGCCTTTACGGCTCGCCTTTAGGTGTCCTCCTCGGGATAGCGTCATTTAAAGAACGAGGGTCAGCAAAACGTAATAAAAAAAAAAAAAAAAAAAACCGGAAAAAAAAATCTGGAAAAAAACTGTGAAAAAAAACCGGAGGAGCTTGCCAA
>NC_142439.1:61342500-61350000 GCF_059453495.1 Arachis ipaensis | reverse complement strand
AGGCCATTACGGCTCGCCTTTCGGTGTCCTCCTCGGGATAGCGTCATTTAAAGAACGAGGGTCAGCAGAACGTAAACAAAAAAAAAAAAAAAAAAAAAGAAAACCCGTAAAAAAAAAAAACTGTGAAAAAAACCGGAGGAGCTTGCCAAAGATGAGGCCATTAAGGCTCACCTTAAGGTGTCCTCCTCGGGATAGCGTCATTTAAAGAACGAGGGTCAGCAGAACATCAAAAAAAAAAAAAAAAAAAAAAAAAAAAAAAAACCGGAAAAAAATATGGAAAAAAACTGTGAAAAAAACCGAAGGAGCTTACCAAAGATGAGGCCATTACGGCTCGCCTTTAGGTGTCCTCCTCGGGATAGCGTCATTTAAAGAACGAGGGTCAGCAAAACGTAAAATAAAAAAAAAAAAAAAACCGGAAAAAAAAATCTGGAAAAAAACTGTGAAAAAAACCGGAGGAGCTTGCCAAAGATCAGGCCATTAAGGCTCACCTTTAGGTGTCCTCCTCGGGATAGCGTCATTTAAAGAACGAGGGTCAGCGGAAGGTAAAAAAAAAAAACCGGAAAAAAATCTGGAAAAAAACTGTGAAAAAAACCGGAGGAGCTTGCCAAAGATGAGGCCATTACGGCTCGCCTTTAGGTGTCCTCCTCGGGATAGCGTCATTTAAAGAACGAGGGTCAGCAGAACGTAAAAAAAAAAAAAAAAAAAAAAAAAAAAAAAAAAAAAAAAAAAAAAAAAAAAAAAAACCAGAAAAAAATCTCGAAAAAAACTGTGAAAAAAACTGGAGGAGCTTGCCAAAGATGAGGCCATTACGGCTCGCCTTTAGGTGTCTTCCTCGGGATAGCGTCATTTAAAGAACGAGGGTCAGCAGAAGGTATAAAAAAAAAAAAACCGGAAAAAAAATCTGGAAAAAACTGTGAAAAAAACCGGAGGAGCTTGCCAAAGATGAGGCCATTACGGCTCGCCTTTCGGTGTCCTCCTCGGGATAGCGTAATTTAAAGAACGAGTGTCAGCAGAACGTAAATAAAAAAAAAAAAAACCGGAAAAAAAATCTGGAAAATAAAACTGTGAAAAAAACCGGAGGAGCTTGCCAAAGATGAGGCCATTACGGCTCGCCTTTCGGTGTCCTCCTCGGGATAGCGTCATTTAAAGAACGAGGATCAGCAGAACGTAAAAAAAAAAAAAAAAAAAAAAAAAAAAAAAAAAAACCGAAAAAAAAATGGAAAAAAAACTGTGAAAAAAACCGGAGGAGCTTGCCAAAGATGAGGCTATTACGGCTCACCTTTAGGTGTCCTCCTCGGGATAGCGTCATTTAAAGAACGAGGGTCAGCAGAACGTAAAAAAAAAAAAAAAAAAAAAACCGAAAAAAAAAATGGAAAAAAAACTGTGAAAAAAACCGGAGGAGCTTGCCAAAGATGAGGCCATTACGGCTCGCCTTTAGGTCTCCTCCTCGGGATAGCGTCATTAAAAGAACGAGGGTCAGCAGAACGTAAAAAAAAAAAAAACAAAAAAAAAAACAAAACAAAAAAACAAAAAAACAAAAAAAAACAAAAACAAAAACAAAAACAAAAACAAAAAAAACAAAAAAAAACCGAAAAAAAAATCTGTGAAAAAAACCGGAGGAGCTTGCCAAAGATGAGGCCATTACGGCTCGCCTTTAGGTGTCCTCCTCGGGATAGCGTCATTTAAAGAACGAGGGTCAGCAGAACGTAAAAAAAAAAAAAAAAAAAAAAAAAAAAAAAAAAAAAAAAAAAAACGGAAAAAAATCTGGAAAAAAACTGTGAAAAAAACCGGAGGAGCTTGCCAAAGATGAGGCCATTACGGCTCACCTTTAGGTATCCTACTCGGGATAACGTCATTTAAAGAACGAGGGTCAGCAGAACGTTAAAAAAAAAAAATCTGGAAAAAAAACTGTGAAAAAAACCGGAGGAGGTTGCCAAAGATGAGGCCATCACGGCTCACCTTTAGGTGTCCTCCTCGGGATAGCGTCATTTAAAGAACGAGGGTCAGCAGAACGTAAAAAAAAAAAAAAAAAAAAAAAAAAAACCGGAAAAAAATCTAGAATAAAACTGTGAAAAAAAACCGGAGGAGCTTGCCAAAGATGAGGCCATTACGGCTCGCCTTTAGGTCTCCTCCTCGGGATAGCGTCATTTAAAGAACGAGGGTCAGCAGAACGTCAAAAAAAAAAAAAAAACCGGAAAAAAATCTTGAAAAAAACTGTGAAAAAAACCGGAGGAGCTTGCCAAAGATGAGGCCATTACGGCTCGCCTTTAGGTGTCCTCCTCGGGATAGCGTCATTTAAAGAACGAGGGTCAGCAAAACGTAATAAAAAAAAAAAAAAAAAAAAAAAACCGGAAAAAAAAATCTGGAAAAAAACTGTGAAAAAAAACCGGAGGAGCTTGCCAAAGATGAGGCCATTAAGGCTCACCTTTAGGTGTCCTCCTCGGGATAGCGTCATTTAAAGAACGAGGGACAGCGGAAGGTAAAAAAAAAAAAAAAAAAAAAAACCGAAAAAAAAATATGCAAAAAAACTGTGAAAAAAATCGGAGGAGCTTGCCAAAGATGAGGCCATTACGGCTCGCCTTTCGGTGTCCTCCTCGGGATAGCGTCATTTAAAGAACGAGGGTCAGCAGAACGTAAACAAAAAAAAAAAAAAAAAGAAAACCCGTAAAAAAAAAAACTGTGAAAAAAACCGGAGGAGCTTGCCAAAGATGAGGCCATTAAGGCTCACCTTAAGGTGTCCTCCTCGGGATAGCGTCATTTAAAGAACGAGGGTCAGCAGAACGTCAAAAAAAAAAAAAAAAAAAAAAAAAAAAAAAAAAACCGGAAAAAAATCTGGAAAAAAACTGTGAAAAAAACCGAAGGAGCTTGCCAAAGATGAGGCCATTACGGCTCGCCTTTAGGTGTCCTCCTCGGGATAGCGTCATTTAAAGAACGAGGGTCAGCAAAACGTAAAATAAAAAAAAAAAAAAAAAAAACCGGAAAAAAAATCTGGAAAAAAACTGTGAAAAAAAACCGGAGGAGCTTGCCAAAGATCAGGCCATTAAGGCTCACCTTTAGGTTTCCTCCTCGGGATAGCGTCATTTAAAGAACGAGGGTCAGCGGAAGGTAAAAAAAAAAAAAAACCGGAAAAAAATCTGGAAAAAAACTGTGAAAAAAACCGGAGGAGCTTGCCAAAGATTAGGCCATTACGGCTCGCCTTTCGGTGTCCTCCTCAGGATAGCGTCATTTAAAGAACGAGGCTCAGCAGAACGTTAAAAAAAAAAAAAACCGAAAAAAAAATATGGAAAAAAAACTGTGAAAAAAACCGGAGGAGCTTGCCAAAGATGAGGCCATTACGGCTCGCCTTTAGGTGTCCTCCTCGGGATAGCGTCATTTAAAGAACGAGGGTCAGCAAAACGTAATAAAAAAAAAAAAAAAAAAACCGGAAAAAAAAATCTGGAAAAAAACTGTGAAAAAAAACCGGAGGAGCTTGCCAAAGATGAGGCCATTAAGGCTCACCTTTAGGTGTCCTCCTCGGGATAGCGTCATTTAAAGAACGAGGGTCAGCAAAACGTAATAAAAAAAAAAAAAAAAAAAACCGGAAAAAAAAATCTGGAAAAAAACTGTGAAAAAAAACCGGAGGAGCTTGCCAAAGATGAGGCCATTAAGGCTC
Organism: Arachis ipaensis; assembly: GCF_059453495.1. NCBI lineage: Eukaryota > Viridiplantae > Streptophyta > Magnoliopsida > Fabales > Fabaceae > Arachis > Arachis ipaensis. The sequence continues at coordinate 61,346,348 of NC_142439.1, read as the reverse complement.
ACCTTTAGGTGTCCTCCTCGGGATAGCGTCATTTAAAGAACGAGGGTCAGCGGAAGGTTAAAAAAAAAAAAAAAAAAAAAAAAAAAAAAAAAAAAAACCGAAAAAAAAATATGCAAAAAAACTGTGAAAAAAATCGGAGGAGCTTGCCAAAGATGAGGCCATTACGGCTCGCCTTTCGGTGTCCTCCTCGGGATAGCGTCATTTAAAGAACGAGGGTCAGCAGAACGTAAACAAAAAAAAAAAAAAAAAAAAAAAAGAAAACCCGTAAAAAAAAAAAACTGTGAAAAAAACCGGAGGAGCTTGCCAAAGATGAGGCCATTAAGGCTCACCTTAAGGTGTCCTCCTCGGGATAGCGTCATTTAAAGAACGAGGGTCAGCAGAACATCAAAAAAAAAAAAAAAAAAAAAAAAACCGGAAAAAAATATGGAAAAAAACTGTGAAAAAAACCGAAGGAGCTTACCAAAGATGAGGCCATTACGGCTCGCCTTTAGGTGTCCTCCTCGGGATAGCGTCATTTAAAGAACGAGGGTCAGCAAAACGTAAAATAAAAAAAAAAAAAAAAAAACCGGAAAAAAAAATCTGGAAAAAAACTGTGAAAAAAAACCGGAGGAGCTTGCCAAAGATGAGGCCATTAAGGCTCACCTTTAGGTGTCCTCCTCGGGATAGCGTCATTTAAAGAACGAGGGTCAGCGGAAGGTTAAAAAAAAAAAAAAAAAAAAAAAAAAAAAAAAAAAAAAAAAAAAAAACCGAAAAAAAAATATGCAAAAAAACTGTGAAAAAAATCGGAGGAGCTTGCCAAAGATGAGGCCATTACGGCTCGCCTTTCGGTGTCCTCCTCGGGATAGCGTCATTTAAAGAACGAGGGTCAGCAAAACGTAATAAAAAAAAAAAAAAAAAAAAAAAGAAAACCCGTAAAAAAAAAAAACTGTGAAAAAAACCGGAGGAGCTTGCCAAAGATGAGGCCATTAAGGCTCACCTTAAGGTGTCCTCCTCGGGATAGCGTCATTTAAAGAACGAGGGTCAGCAGAACATCAAAAAAAAAAAAAAAAAAAAAAAAACCGGAAAAAAATATGGAAAAAAACTGTGAAAAAAACCGAAGGAGCTTACCAAAGATGAGGCCATTACGGCTCGCCTTTAGGTGTCCTCCTCGGGATAGCGTCATTTAAAGAACGAGGGTCAGCAAAACGTAAAATAAAAAAAAAAAAAAAAACCGGAAAAAAAATCTGGAAAAAAACTGTGAAAAAAACCGGAGGAGCTTGCCAAAGATCAGGCCATTAAGGCTCACCTTTAGGTGTCCTCCTCGGGATAGCGTCATTTAAAGAACGAGGGTCAGCGGAAGGTAAAAAAAAAAAAAACCGGAAAAAAATCTGGAAAAAAACTGTGAAAAAAACCGGAGGAGCTTGCCAAAGATGAGGCCATTACGGCTCGCCTTTAGGTGTCCTCCTCGGGATAGCGTCATTTAAAGAACGAGGGTCAGCAGAACGTAAAAAAAAAAAAAAAAAAAAAAAAAAAAAAAAAAAAAAAAAAAAAACCAGAAAAAAATCTCGAAAAAAACTGTGAAAAAAACCGGAGGAGCTTGCCAAAGATGAGGCCATTACGGCTCGCCTTTAGGTGTCTTCCTCGGGATAGCGTCATTTAAAGAACGAGGGTCAGCAGAAGGTATAAAAAAAAAAAAAAAAAAAAACCGAAAAAAAAATCTGGAAAAAACTGTGAAAAAAACCGGAGGAGCTTGCCAAAGATGAGGCCATTACGGCTCGCCTTTCGGTGTCCTCCTCGGGATAGCGTAATTTAAAGAACGAGGGTCAGCAGAACGTAAACAAAAAAAAAAAAAAAAAGAAAACCCGTAAAAAAAAAAACTGTGAAAAAAACCGGAGGAGCTTGCCAAAGATGAGGCCATTAAGGCTCACCTTAAGGTGTCCTCCTCAGGATAGCGTCATTTAAAGAACGAGGCTCAGCAGAACGTTAAAAAAAAAAAAAAACCGAAAAAAAAATATGGAAAAAAAACTGTGAAAAAAACCGGAGGAGCTTGCCAAAGATGAGGCCATTACGGCTCGCCTTTAGGTGTCCTCCTCGGGATAGCGTCATTTAAAGAACGAGGGTCAGCAAAACGTAATAAAAAAAAAAAAAAAAAAACCGGAAAAAAAAATCTGGAAAAAAACTGTGAAAAAAAACCGGAGGAGCTTGCCAAAGATGAGGCCATTAAGGCTCACCTTTAGGTGTCCTCCTCGGGATAGCGTCATTTAAAGAACGAGGGTCAGCAAAACGTAATAAAAAAAAAAAAAAAAAACCGGAAAAAAAAATCTGGAAAAAAACTGTGAAAAAAAACCGGAGGAGCTTGCCAAAGATGAGGCCATTAAGGCTCACCTTTAGGTGTCCTCCTCGGGATAGCGTCATTTAAAGAACGAGGGTCAGCGGAAGGTTAAAAAAAAAAAAAAAAAAAAAAAAAAAAAAAAAAAAAAAAAAAAAACCGAAAAAAAAATATGCAAAAAAACTGTGAAAAAAATCGGAGGAGCTTGCCAAAGATGAGGCCATTACGGCTCGCCTTTCGGTGTCCTCCTCGGGATAGCGTCATTTAAAGAACGAGGGTCAGCAGAACGTAAACAAAAAAAAAAAAAAAAAAAAAAAGAAAACCCGTAAAAAAAAAAAACTGTGAAAAAAACCGGAGGAGCTTGCCAAAGATGAGGCCATTAAGGCTCACCTTAAGGTGTCCTCCTCGGGATAGCGTCATTTAAAGAACGAGGGTCAGCAGAACATCAAAAAAAAAAAAAAAAAAAAAAAAAACCGGAAAAAAATATGGAAAAAAACTGTGAAAAAAACCGAAGGAGCTTACCAAAGATGAGGCCATTACGGCTCGCCTTTAGGTGTCCTCCTCGGGATAGCGTCATTTAAAGAACGAGGGTCAGCAAAACGTAAAATAAAAAAAAAAAAAAAAAACCGGAAAAAAAAATCTGGAAAAAAACTGTGAAAAAAAACCGGAGGAGCTTGCCAAAGATGAGGCCATTAAGGCTCACCTTTAGGTGTCCTCCTCGGGATAGCGTCATTTAAAGAACGAGGGTCAGCGGAAGGTTAAAAAAAAAAAAAAAAAAAAAAAAAAAAAAAAAAAAAAAAAAAAAAAAACCGAAAAAAAAATATGCAAAAAAACTGTGAAAAAAATCGGAGGAGCTTGCCAAAGATGAGGCCATTACGGCTCGCCTTTCGGTGTCCTCCTCGGGATAGCGTCATTTAAAGAACGAGGGTCAGCAAAACGTAATAAAAAAAAAAAAAAAAAAAAGAAAACCCGTAAAAAAAAAAAACTGTGAAAAAAACCGGAGGAGCTTGCCAAAGATGAGGCCATTAAGGCTCACCTTAAGGTGTCCTCCTCGGGATAGCGTCATTTAAAGAACGAGGGTCAGCAGAACATCAAAAAAAAAAAAAAAAAAAAAAAAAAAACCGGAAAAAAATATGGAAAAAAACTGTGAAAAAAACCGAAGGAGCTTACCAAAGATGAGGCCATTACGGCTCGCCTTTAGGTGTCCTCCTCGGGATAGCGTCATTTAAAGAACGAGGGTCAGCAAAACGTAAAATAAAAAAAAAAAAAAAACCGGAAAAAAAAATCTGGAAAAAAACTGTGAAAAAAACCGGAGGAGCTTGCCAAAGATCAGGCCATTAAGGCTCACCTTTAGGTGTCCTCCTCGGGATAGCGTCATTTAAAGAACGAGGGTCAGCGGAAGGTAAAAAAAAAAAAAACCGGAAAAAAATCTGGAAAAAAACTGTGAAAAAAACCGGAGGAGCTTGCCAAAGATGAGGCCATTACGACTCGCCTTTAGGTGTCCTCCTCGGGATAGCGTCATTTAAAGAACGAGGGTTAG
>NC_142439.1:61335000-61340000 GCF_059453495.1 Arachis ipaensis | reverse complement strand
AAAAAAAAAAACCGGAAAAAAATCTTGAAAAAAACTGTGAAAAAAACCGGAGGAGCTTGCCAAAGATGAGGCCATTACGGCTCGCCTTTAGGTGTCCTCCTCGGGATAGCGTCATTTAAAGAACGAGGGTCAGCAAAACGTAATAAAAAAAAAAAAAAAACCGGAAAAAAAAATCTGGAAAAAAACTGTGAAAAAAAACCGGAGGAGCTTGCCAAAGATGAGGCCATTAAGGCTCACCTTTAGGTGTCCTCCTCGGGATAGCGTCATTTAAAGAACGAGGGACAGCGGAAGGTAAAAAAAAAAAAAAAAAAAAACCGAAAAAAAAATATGCAAAAAAACTGTGAAAAAAATCGGAGGAGCTTGCCAAAGATGAGGCCATTACGGCTCGCCTTTCGGTGTCCTCCTCGGGATAGCGTCATTTAAAGAACGAGGGTCAGCAGAACGTAAACAAAAAAAAAAAAAAAAAAAAAAAAAACCCGTAAAAAAAAAACTGTGAAAAAAACCGGAGGAGCTTGCCAAAGATGAGGCCATTAAGGCTCACCTTAAGGTGTCCTCCTCGGGATAGCGTCATTTAAAGAACGAGGGTCAGCAGAACGTCAAAAAAAAAAAAAAAAAAAAAAAAAAAAAAAAAAACCGGAAAAAAATCTGGAAAAAAACTGTGAAAAAAACCGAAGGAGCTTGCCAAAGATGAGGCCATTACGGCTCGCCTTTAGGTGTCCTCCTCGGGATAGCGTCATTTAAAGAACGAGGGTCAGCAAAACGTAAAATAAAAAAAAAAAAAAAAAACCGGAAAAAAAATCTGGAAAAAAACTGTGAAAAAAAACCGGAGGAGCTTGCCAAAGATCAGGCCATTAAGGCTCACCTTTAGGTGTCCTCCTCGGGATAGCGTCATTTAAAGAACGAGGGTCAGCGGAAGGTAAAAAAAAAAAAAACCGGAAAAAAATCTGGAAAAATACTGTGAAAAAAACCGGAGGAGCTTGCCAAAGATTAGGCCATTACGGCTCGCCTTTCGGTGTCCTCCTCAGGATAGCGTCATTTAAAGAACGAGGCTCAGCAGAACGTTAAAAAAAAAAAAAAAAACCGAAAAAAAAATATGGAAAAAAAACTGTGAAAAAAACCGGAGGAGCTTGCCAAAGATGAGGCCATTACGGCTCGCCTTTAGGTGTCCTCCTCGGGATAGCGTCATTTAAAGAACGAGGGTCAGCAGAACGTAAAAAAAAAAAAAAAAAAAAAAAAAAAAAAAAAAAAAAAAAAAAAAAAAAAAAAAAAAAAATCTCGAAAAAAACTGTGAAAAAAACCGGAGGAGCTTGCCAAAGATGAGGCCATTACGGCTCGCCTTTAGGTGTCTTCCTCGGGATAGCGTCATTTAAAGAACGAGGGTCAGCAGAAGGTATAAAAAAAAAAAAAAAAAAAAAAACCGGAAAAAAAATCTGGAAAAAACTGTGAAAAAAACCGGAGGAGCTTGCCAAAGATGAGGCCATTACGGCTCGCCTTTCGGTGTCCTCCTCGGGATAGCGTAATTTAAAGAACGAGTGTCAGCAGAACGTAAATAAAAAAAAAAAAACCGGAAAAAAAATCTGGAAAATAAAACTGTGAAAAAAACCGGAGGAGCTTGCCAAAGATGAGGCCATTACGGCTCGCCTTTCGGTGTCCTCCTCGGGATAGCGTCATTTAAAGAACGAGGGTCAGCAGAACGTAAAAAAAAAAAAAAAAAAAAAAAAAAAAAAAACCGAAAAAAAAAATGGAAAAAAAACTGTGAAAAAAACCGGAGGAGCTTGCCAAAGATGAGGCTATTACGGCTCACCTTTAGGTGTCCTCCTCGGGATAGCGTCATTTAAAGAACGAGGGTCAGCAGAACGTAAAAAAAAAAAAAAAAAAAAAACCGGAAAAAAATCTGGAATAAAACTGTGAAAAAAACCGGAGGAGCTTGCCAAAGATGAGGCCATTACGGCTCGCCTTTAGGTCTCCTCCTCGGGATAGCGTCATTAAAAGAACGAGGGTCAGCAGAACGTAAAAAAAAAAAAACAAAAAAAAAAACAAAACAAAAAAACAAAAAAACAAAAACAAAAACAAAAACAAAAACAAAAACAAAAAAAACTAAAAAAAACCGAAAAAAAAATCTGTGAAAAAAACCGGAGGAGCTTGCCAAAGATGAGGCCATTACGGCTCGCCTTTAGGTGTCCTCCTCGGGATAGCGTCATTTAAAGAACGAGGGTCAGCAGAACGTAAAAAAAAAAAAAAAAAAAAAAAAAAAAAAAAAAAAAAAAAAAAAAAAACCGAAAAAAAAATGGAAAAAAAACTGTGAAAAAAACCGGAGGAGCTTGCCAAAGATGAGGCTATTACGGCTCACCTTTAGGTGTCCTCCTCGGGATAGCGTCATTTAAAGAACGAGGGTCAGCAGAACGTAAAAAAAAAAAAAAAAAAAAAAACGGAAAAAAATCTGGAATAAAACTGTGAAAAAAACCGGAGGAGCTTGCCAAAGATGAGGCCATTACGGCTCGCCTTTAGGTCTCCTCCTCGGGATAGCGTCATTAAAAGAACGAGGGTCAGCAGAACGTAAAAAAAAAAAAAACAAAACAAAAAAACAAAACAAAAAAACAAAAAAACAAAAAAAAACAAAAACAAAAACAAAAACAAAAAAAATAAAAAAAAACCGAAAAAAAAATCTGTGAAAAAAACCGGAGGAGCTTGCCAAAGATGAGGCCATTACGGCTCGCCTTTAGGTGTCCTCCTCGGGATAGCGTCATTTAAAGAACGAGGGTCAGCGGAAGGTAAAAAAAAAAAAAAAAAAAAAAAAAAAAAAAAAAAAAACCGAAAAAAAAAATATGCAAAAAAACTGTGAAAAAAATCGGAGGAGCTTGCGAAAGATGAGGCCATTACGGCTCGCCTTTCGGTGTCCTCCTCGGGATAGCGTCATTTAAAGAACGAGGGTCAGCAGAACGTAAACAAAAAAAAAAAAAAAAAAAAAAACCCGTAAAAAAAAACTGTGAAAAAAACCGGAGGAGCTTGCCAAAGATGAGGCCATTAAGGCTCACCTTAAGGTGTCCTCCTCGGGATAGTGTCATTTAAAGAACGAGGGTCAGCAGAACGTCAAAAAAAAAAAAAAAAAAAACCGGAAAAAAATCTGGAAAAAAACTGTGAAAAAAACCGAAGGAGCTTGCCAAAGATGAGGCCATTACGGCTCGCCTTTAGGTGTCCTCCTCGGGATAGCTTCATTTAAAGAACGAGGGTCAGCAAAACGTAAAATAAAAAAAAAAAAAAAAAAACAAAACCGGAAAAAAAAATCTGGAAAAAAACTGTGAAAAAAAACCGGAGGAGCTTGCCAAAGATCAGGCCATTAAGGCTCACCTTTAGGTGTCCTCCTCGGGATAGCGTCATTTAAAGAACGAGGGTCAGCGGAAGGTAAAAAAAAAAAAAACCGGAAAAAAATCTGGAAAAAAACTGTGAAAAAAACCGGAGGAGCTTGCCAAAGATTAGGCCATTACGGCTCGCCTTTCGGTGTCCTCCTCGGGATAGCGTCATTTAAAGAACGAGGCTCAGCAGAACGTTAAAAAAAAAACCGAAAAAAAAATATGGAAAAAAAACTGTGAAAAAAACCGGAGGAGCTTGCCAAAGATGAGGCTATTACGGCTCACCTTTAGGTGTCCTCCTCGGGATAGCGTCATTTAAAGAACGAGGGTCAGCAGAACGTAAAAAAAAAAAAAAAAAACCGGAAAAAAATCTGGAATAAAATTGTGAAAAAAACCGGAGGAGCTTGCCAAAGATGAGGCCATTACGGCTCGCCTTTAGGTGTCCTCCTCGGGATAGCGTCATTTAAAGAACGAGGGTCAGCAGAACGTAAAAAAAAAAAAAAAAAAAAAAAAAAAAAAAAAAAAAAAAAAAAAAAAACCAGAAAAAAATCTCGAAAAAAACTGTGAAAAAAACCGGAGGAGCTTGCCAAAGATGAGGCCATTACGGCTCGCCTTTAGGTGTCTTCCTCGGGATAGCGTCATTTAAAGAACGAGGGTCAGCAGAAGGTATAAAAAAAAAAAAAAAAAAAAACCGGAAAAAAAATCTGGAAAAAACTGTGAAAAAAACCGGAGGAGCTTGCCAAAGATGAGGCCATTACGGCTCGCCTTTCGGTGTCCTCCTCGGGATAGCGTAATTTAAAGAACGAGTGTCAGCAGAACGTAAATAAAAAAAAAAAAACCGGAAAAAAAATCTGGAAAATAAAACTGTGAAAAAAACCGGAGGAGCTTGCCAAAGATGAGGCCATTACGGCTCGCCTTTCGGTGTCCTCCTCGGGATAGCGTCATTTAAAGAACGAGGGTCAGCAGAACGTAATAAAAAAAAAAAAAAAAAAAAAAAAAAAAAAAAAAAAACCGAAAAAAAAAATGGAAAAAAAACTGTGAAAAAAACCGGAGGAGCTTGCCAAAGATGAGGCTATTACGGCTCACCTTTAGGTGTCCTCCTCGGGATAGCGTCATTTAAAGAACGAGGGTCAGCAGAACGTAAAAAAAAAAAAAAAAAAAAACGGAAAAAAACCTGGAATAAAACTGTGAAAAAAACCGGAGGAGCTTGCCAAAGATGAGGCCATTACGGCTCGCCTTTAGGTCTCCTCCTCGGGATAGCGTCATTAAAAGAACGAGGGTCAGCAGAACGTAAAAAAAAAAAAAAACAAAAAAAAAAACAAAACAAAAAAACAAAAAAACAAAAAAAAACCAAAAAAAAAATCTGTGAAAAAAACCGGAGGAGCTTGCCAAAGATGAGGCCATTACGGCTCGCCTTTAGGTGTCCTCCTCGGGATAGCGTCATTTAAAGAACGAGGGTCAGCAGAACGTAAAAAAAAAAAAAAAAAAAAAAAAAAAAAAAAAAAAAAAAAAAAAAAAAAAAAAAAACCGGAAAAAAAAATCTGGAAAAAAACTGTGAAAAAAAACCGGAGGAGCTTGCCAAAGACGAGGCCATTAAGGCTCACCTTTAGGTGTCCTCCTCGGGATAACGTCATTTAAAGAACGAGGGTC
>NC_142439.1:61330000-61332500 GCF_059453495.1 Arachis ipaensis | reverse complement strand
AAACCGGAGGAGCTTGCCAAAGATGAGGCTATTACGGCTCACCTTTGGGTGTCCTCCTCGGGATAGCGTCATTTAGGTAGTGTTTGGTTGATGTCCATGTCTCAATGAGACATGGACACGGTGACACATGTCTGCTGTTTGGTTTGGTGAGACACAAATTTTTGATGGACACGGGAGTACACGGATAGACACGGAGACACTAAATTTGTGTACCTCCAATTTGATGAGACACTGAGACAAAACTTGTGAGACACTAATTTTTTACTCTTTTACCCTTATTCAATTTTTAAATTTTCAAAATTTATCCTCTTATCTCTTCAAATATTTCTTTTTTTACTTTCTCTTTTAAATTTTACAACCAAATTTGTTCTCCCATTTTTTTCAAAAAAAAAATTATACATTTAACTTTTTATTTATTTAAATTTTAATTAAACTTTGATAAATTTTAGGCTTTGGTTTTCTATTTTTTTAAAAAAAAAACTGTATATTTAATATTTGAATGATAATTTGAGATGATATTAGAAGGAAAAAAATACGAAAAGAAATAAAAATTTAATTATAATGACATATGTAGCATTTGAAGTGATGGGTGTGTAGTGGTGTTGATAAAATTGTGGTTAAATGAAGGGTAATTCAGTCTTTTTCAAATATTTGTGTCTTGTTCATTATTTTTACCAAACACAATACATAGACACAAATATTTTATGTCTATGTCTTTAATGTCTGTGTCTTTGTGTCTATGTCTCATCCTGTACATCAACCAAACGGAGCCTTAAAGAACGAGGGTCAGCAGAACATTAAAAAAAAAAAAAAACCGGAAAAAAAATTTGGAATAAAACTGTGAAAAAAACCGAAGGAGCTTGCCAAAGATGAGGCCATTACGGCTCGCCTTTAGGTGTCCTCCTCGGGATAGCGTCATTTAAAGAATGAGGGTCAGCAAAACGTAATAAAAAAAAAAAAAAACTGTGAAAAAAACCGGAGGAGCTTGCCAAAGATGAGGCCATTACGGCTCGCCTTTAGGTGTCCTCCTCGGGATAGCGTCATTTAAAGAACGAGGGTCAGCAGAAAGTTAAAAAAAAAAAAAAAAATGGAAAAAAAATCTGGAAAAAAAACTGTGAAAAAAACCGGAGGAGCTTGCCAAAGATGAGGCCATTACGGCTCGCCTTTAGGTATCCTACTCGGGATAACTTCATTTAAAGAACGAGGGTCAGCAGAACGTTAAAAAAAAAAATCTGGAAAAAAAACTGTGAAAAAAACCGGAGGAGCTTGCCAAAGATGAGGCCATTACGGCTCGCCTTTCGGTGTCCTCCTCGGGATAGCGTCATTTAAAGAACGAGGGTCAGCAGAACGTAAAAAAAAAAAAAAAAAAACAAAAAAAACAAAAAAAAAAAAACAAAAAAAAAAAAAAAAAAAAAAACAAAAAAAAAAAACAAAAACAAAAAAACAAATAAAAACCGAAAAAAAATATGGAAAAAAACCGGAGGAGCTTGCCAAAGATGAGGCCATTACGGCTCGCCTTTAGGTGTCCTCCTCGGGATAGCGTCATTTAAAGAACGAGGGTCAGCAGAACGTTAAAAAAAAAAAAAAACTGATAAAAAATCTGGAAAAAAACTGTGAAAAAAACCGGAGGAGCTTGCCAAAGATGAGGCCATTACGGCTCGCCTTTCGGTGTCCTCCTCGGGATAGCGTCATTTAAAGAACGAGGGTCAGCAAAAAAAAAAAAAAAAAAAAAAAACCCGTAAAAAAAAAAACTGTGAAAAAAACCGGAGGAGCTTGCAAAAGATGAGGCCATTAAGGCTCACCTTTAGGTGTCCTCCTCGGGATAGCGTCATTTAAAGAACGAGGGTCAGCAGAACGTCAAAAAAAAAAAAAAAAAAAACAGGAAAAAAATCTGGAAAAAAACTGTGAAAATAACCGAAGGAGCTTGCCAAAGATGAGGCCATTACGGCTCGCCTTTAGGTGTCCTCCTCGGGATAGCGTCATTTAAAGAACGAGGGTCAGCAAAACGTAAAAAAAAAAAAAAAAAAAAAAAAAAAAAAAAAAAAAAACCGGAAAAAAAATCTGGAAAAAAACTGTGAAAAAAAACCGGAGGAGCTTGCCAAAGATCAGGCCATTAAGGCTCACCTTTAGGTGTCCTCCTCGGGATAGCGTCATTTAAAGAACGAGGGTCAGCGGAAGGTAAAAAAAAAAATAAAACCGGAAAAAAAAATCTGAAAAAAAACCGGAAAAAAATCTGGAAAAAAACTGTGAAAAAAACCGGAGGAGCTTGCCAAAGATTAGGTCATTACGGCTCGCCTTTCGGTGTCCTCCTCGGGATAGCGTCATTTAAAGAACGAGGCTCAGCAGAACGTACAAAAAAAAAAAAAAAAACCGAAAAAAAAATATGGAAAAAAAACTGTGAAAAAAACCGGAGGAGCTTGCCAAAGATGAGGCTATTACGGCTCACCTTTAGGTGTCCTCCTCGGGATAGCGTCATTTAAAGAACGAGGGTCAGCAGAAC
>NC_142439.1:61282500-61295000 GCF_059453495.1 Arachis ipaensis | reverse complement strand
GATCCCACAGGGATTGAAGGATTGAGCAATTTTAGTTTAGTGGTTGATTTAGTCAAGCGAATCAAGTGTTGGTTGGGTGATTTGTGATTTGCAGAATGTAAATTGCATGAAATTAAAGAGAGCGGGAAAGTAAATTGCTGAAACTTAAAGGACAAGAAATTAAATGACAGAAACTTAAAGGGCAAGAAATGTAAATTGCAGAATCTTAAAGTGCAAGAAATGTAAATTGCTTGAAAAGTAAAGGGGATTGGGATGAGGATTTGCAGAATTTAAACAAGGGAAAACTAAATTGCATCAAACAGAAGAGGAAAAGGGAGTTGGGATTGAACCGGATCTTATAACAGCAAAGTAAATGAACAATGAAAGCATTAAACAGAGAATTGAAATGAGAATTTAGATCTCAGGACCCAGAGACTAGAAAACCAAGTCTAGATCTCAATGCCTTCCTAGATCCCACAAGAACAATAGCAAGGAAATTGTAAATTGCAAAGAAAAGAGATGAAGATCAAGTAACAGAAACAGAAATGCTAATTCAATTAACAGTAAAGGAAACAGAGAGATCCAAGATTGAGATTGAAACAGAATTTCTTCAATTCTCCAATCCAAGATCCAAGACAAAAGTCAAATGAAATTGAAAGCAATGAAAGCAAGAAATTAAAGTTCACTCAAGTTCAAAAGCTCTTCGAAAACTATTATGAAAATTCTAAAAGGAAAGCTCTAAAAGAAAACTCTCCCCAAAAAGCTCTCTAAACAAATTGAATTCTATCCTATTTATACACTTTCCAAAATGATCTTCAAGCCTTGAGTTGGGCCTTTGTTCTTGGTGGAATTGGGTTGAAAGAGGCCTTGGTTGATTGCTCTTGAAGATTGAAGAAGAACCGAAGTGAACCAATTGAACCGGAAATGGAGTTAGCCAACGTTGGTCTTCAACGTTAGGGTCAAAGTTAGGGGTCTAACTTTGACCCTAACTTTTCATATCAGCAAACCACATTCTTCTGGTTTAGACGTTGGCGCCAACGTTAGGGGTCTAACTTTGACCCTAACGTTGGCCTTGCTTGGTGTGATTGGTGCCAACGTTAGCCTCCACGTTAGGGGGCTAACGTTGGCGCAAACGTTGCCTACTCCCCCATTGTGATTTAAGTGCCAACGTTAGCCTCCAAGTTAGGGGGCTAACGTTGGCGCAAACGTTGGTAGCCCAGGGAGAAACTCTCAAGTTCCAACGTTAGCCTCCAAGTTAGGGGGCTAACGTTGGAGCTAACGTTGGCTACTTCCAAAGAGTGATTCATATGCCCAACGTTAGCCTCCAAGTTAGGGGGCTAACGTTGGGGCTAACTTCATGCAACCCGGTTCAATTTTCACTTATTCCATTGTCCTCTCTTCACTCCTAGCCATTCCTCTTTGCTTCAACCTTTCTCCAAGCCTTCTTCACCTATCATTGATCAACCAAACTAATCAAAGTTTTGCTCAAAATCATGAGGTATTCAATCTTCCACAATATGCAACAAATATAGTTCAAAACCTCATGAAATGGCATGAATTCACATATGGTTGGTTCAATCAAGGGAAACATGAAAATCTACTCAATTAGCTTGCTTGTAGCTTAAGAAAGTGCATAATTCTAATGAAAACAAAAGAAAAAGACTAGCTAAAATGGGCTAGGATGACTTGTCATCACAACACCAAACTTAAAGCTTGCTTGTCCCCAAGCAAGAAATGAATTTATTAAGAAGAAAGAATGAAATGGAAGAGGAAGTTCATGCTAGCAAAGTGTTATTGATAGTTCATGGGGTTTTATGTGGATATGCAAATGCTCACTTCTTATTGACTCCTAGGCCTAGAAAGTTTCCTTCAAGTTTCAAGTGACATACTGCTATGACCTCTCATTATTCCTTTATCCTTGGCTATTACTTTATTCAAAAGCTTTATTTGAGTGTCATGTGTAGCAAGTTCATTTTCTTTTTATACTTGACACATTATTCACCATAGACACTTGGCTCACATTCCTTCTTAAAACATTGATGCCCAGCACCTCTTTGGGCTACTAAATGCTTTGTAGTTAGGTTGCTCTTGATAGTGGATTTTCAGCTGATGATCCCGGGTTAGTTAACCCAAGTCACCAAGTGTTGAGGCACTCCTAAGAGCTTACTAATCCAAGCAGATCCTAGTACAAAAACATCACAGGCATATATTTCAGAGTTCAAGCTATTGGTGTCCAGCTTTATTTCTTTTTGTTTTTCTTTTGTTTTGCCACCTTTTAGCTTTCTTTGTTCTTTCTTTCTTTTTTTTTGTTTTTCTTTCTAACCAAGGAATTCTATTCAATTGAGATTCATAGACAATAGGCCACTCTCTACTTAGAAGGAGATATCTTAGCTCTTTATTCACTAAAGTGAGTTATAATGCAATCACACACACCACCACTTACTTTTATTCCACTTCTAACTAACAGAGACCATTTCACTTCACATTCAAACTGTTCTTTTATTAAATTTAAAGATGCAGGGGACAACACATACTTCTTGTTAAGTGAAAATGAACACACAAGCCAACACATAAAAAACCAGCCTACAAAAACATAATTGATGCATACTACACTAACAGTTTCTGTTAAAATGGGCATATTCATACTTCCAAATTTGAGCAATTCAATACTGATGGAGTTAAATGACAATACAACCTCTTGGTGGCTCCTTCTTCTTTCATCTCAGCTAATGGTGAGTAGTCCTCCCATAAGAGTGATTGATTTTCTGCAGTGTTAATGGAAGTTGCTTGTTTCTCAAGCCCTTATGTGATTTGTTAGTGTGCAAGACTTTCTTGTAGGCGTTTGAACTTACTTTGGTGTGTGAACACCAAACTCAGTCTCTTGCCATGTTTCTTATCCATAACCATATGTGAAAGCTTAAATCTTCGCTAAAGGTAATAAAATTGAAAACTAGAAACAGACAATGCTTAAATGATTTGTCAGATTGCTTGGAGCTGGTAGCTCTTTATATAGAAAGTGAGAATGTGCTTTTAAGTAAGATTTTGGTGGAACACCAAACTTAGAATCCTTCATTCTCCCTTAATATGTTTTGGTGTGAAACACCAAACTTAGCTCCTTGCAATACATACTACTCATTTAACCTTTTTATTGAACTAACTATGAAAGAAAAGTACCTCCGGTTGGGTTGCCTCCCAACAAGCGCTCTTTTATTGTCACTAGCTTGACATCTTTCAATTCTTTTTAAGAGGGCTGTAGGTGTTGAACCTCTTTTTCCTTAACCCATTGTCCTCCTAAGTACAACTTTGCTCTGTGCCCATTCACAGTGAATTGATTCTTTGTTGCCTCATCTAGCAGTTCAATATTCCCATAGGGAAAAATCTTTGTCACCAAGTATGGGCCAGTCCACTTAGACTTCAGTTTGCCAGGGAAGATTTTAAGCCTTGAATTATACAGGAGTACTTGTTGTCCAGGCTTGAATTCCTTCTTTGTGATCTTCTTGTCATGCCACTTCTTAGCTTTCTCCTTGTATATCTTCGCATTTTCATAAGCTTCCAGTCTGAATTCATCCAGTTCATTTAGTTGTAACAACCTTTTTTCTCTTGCAGCTTGGGGGTCAAGGTTGAGGAGTTTAGTGGCCCAAAAAGCTCTATGTTCAAGCTCTACAGGGAGGTGGCAGGATTTGCCATACAATAGCTGAAAGGGTGACTTGCCAATAGGAGTTTTAAAAGCTGTCCTATATGCCCACAGTGCATCCTCTAGCTTTCTAGCCCAATCCTTTCTTGTGATTCCCACTGTTTTCTCTAGGATCTTCTTTAATTCTCTATTTGCAAGTTCAGCTTGGCCGTTAGTCTGAGGGTGGTAGGGTGTGGCTACTTTGTGAATTACTCCATATTTGTGAAGGAGTTTCTCCATTTGTTTGTTGCAAAAGTGACTACCACCATCACTAATAAGACTTTTGGGCACTCCAAACCTAGTGAAGATGTGCTTTTTGAGGAATTGGAGGACGATCTGTGCATCACAGGTGGTTGTGGCTATAGCTTCTACCCATTTTGAGACATATTCCACTGCTACCAGGATGTATCTAAAAGAATAGGAAGGAGGAAAAGGCCCCATGAAATCAATTCCCCACAGATCGAACAATTCTAATTCCAAGATAAAATTTTGAGGCATCTCATTCCTTCTTGTTAATCCTCCTGCTTTCTGGCATTCATTACATTGGTGTACATATCTTCTGGCATCCTTGAAAATAGTTGGCCAATAGAAGCCACTCTGTAGTATTTTTGCGGCTGTTTTTTCTGGGCCAAAGTGTCCACCATAAGCTGAACCATGACAATGCCACAAGATGTCCCTCACTTCACTTTCAGGAATACACCTCCTGATCACTCCATCAGAGCATCTCTTGAATAAGAAGGGTTCATCCCATAAAAATTTCCTTGCTTCTTTAATCAACTTCTTCACTTGTTGCTTAGAGAATTCTTGCGGTATCTTCCTTCCCACTTTGTAATTTGCTATGTCAGCAAACCAAGGTGCTTGATGGATCTGCAGAAGGTGCTCATCTGGGAAGCTTTCATTTATTGGCTGGGATGCTTTTTGATTTGTTTCATGTGGTAGTCTTGACAGATGATCAGCGACCTGGTTTTCAGTGCCCTTCCTATCTCTTATTTCAATGTCAAATTCTTGTAGAAGCAGTATCCACCTGATGAGTCTTGGTTTAGCATCCTGTTTTGACATCAAATACTTAAGTGCAGCATGATCAGTATAAACTACAACCTTCGATCCTATCAGATATGATCTAAACTTATCAAATGCATAGACTACAGCTAGCAACTCTTTTTCTGTTGTAGTGTAATTTCTTTGGGCCTCATTCAACACTTTACTTGCGTAATATATGACATGATGCAAATTCCCCTTCTTTTGCCCAAGTACAGCACCAATTGCAATGTCACTTGCATCACACATGAGTTCAAAAGGTAATCCCCAATCTGGGGGTGTGATTATTGGTGCTGTTGTGAGTTTATTTTTTAAAGTTTCAAATGCATGCTGACAGTTTTCATCAAAAACAAAAGGGTTATCAAGCATTAACAGATTACTTAAAGGTTTGGCTATTTTTGAAAAGTCCTTGATAAACCTTCTGTAAAATCCGGCATGCCCCAAGAAACTTCTAACAGATTTCACATTAATTGGTGGAGGGAGTTTTTCTATAATCTCAACTTTTGCCTTATCAACCTCTATCCCTTTTCTTGAGACTTTATGGCCAAGAACAATTCCTTCGGGTACCATAAAATGGCATTTCTCCCAGTTTAAAACCAAATTAGTTTCTTGGCACCGTTTCAAGACAAGAGTTAAATGGTTTAGGCAAGCATTGAAATTATCACCAAAAACAGAGAAGTCATCCATGAAGACTTCTAAAAATTTTTCGACCATATCAGAAAAAATGGAGAGCATACACCTTTGAAATGTGGCAGGGGCGTTGCAGAGCCCAAAAGGCATCCGCCTATACGCAAAAACTCCAAATGGACATGTGAAGGCAGTTTTCTCTTGGTCCTTGGGGTCTACCACGATTTGATTATACCCAGAATATCCGTCCAAGAAACAGTAATAGGCATGGCCGGCTAACCTTTCCAGCATCTGATCAATGAATGGGAGAGGGAAATGATCCTTCCTGGTGGCATCATTCAATCTTCTATAGTCTATGCACATTCTCCACCCAGTCACTGTTCTAGTAGGGATCAACTCATTCTTCTCATTAGTGATGACTGTCATTCCTCCCTTCTTTGGTACAACTTGAACTGGGCTTACCCATGGGCTGTCAGATATTGGGAATATTATCCCTGCATTCCACAACTTCATTACTTCCTTCTGGACAACTTCCTTCATTGTAGGATTTAGCCTTCTTTGTGGTTGAACCACTGGTTTGGAATTATCTTCCAAGAGGATCTTATGCATACATACTGCAGGGCTGATTCCCTTCAGATCATCAATGGTCCATCCTAAAGCATCTTTGTGAGCTTTGAGTACATCAAGAAGTTCTCCTTCTTCCTTCTTTGACAGGGATGAATTAATGATTACTGGGAGGCTCTCCGATGTGCCAAGGAATGCATATTTGAGATGGGTGGGTAAAGGTTTCAATTCTTGTCTTCGTACATCTTCTTTCTTATCTTGCCTTTCATATTGCTCAGTAAAGGTCTCAGCCACTTGTTCCTCTGTTGTTTCTTGATTTCCTTCTTGCTCTTGAAACTTTTCTTCCAAAGTTTCTTCCACCAAACTATCTATCATATCCACTCTCACATAATCTTCTTGCTCAGGAGCGTTTTGCATTGATTTGAACACATTTATAATCATTTGTTCATTATGGACCCTGAAGGTCATTTCTCCTTTTTCAACATCAATGATGGCCCTTGCTGTGTGTAGAAATGGCCTTCCCAGAATGATTGAGTCGTTTCCTTCTTCTTCGGTATCCAAAATTACAAAATCTGCTGGGAAGATAAACTCCCCAATCTTTACTAACAGATTCTCCACAATTCCATTAGGTGTCTTGATTGATCTGTCAGCCATGACTAGCGACATCCTGGTGGGTTTAAGTTCTTCTATGGCAAGTTTTCTCATCATTGAGAGAGGCATTAAGTTGATGCTGGCACCCAGGTCACAGAGGGCCTTGTTGAGAATTATCTTGCCAATAGTGCATGAGACTACAAAGCTTCCCGGATCCTTAAGTTTTGGTGGAATACCCCGTTGGATTACAGCACTGCATTCCTCTGTGAGTAATATGGTTTCCCTTTCAAGCCAACTTCTTTTCTTGTTGATAAGATCCTTCAGAAACTTGGAATATAGAGGCATTTGCTCAAGTGCTTCGGCCAAGGGAATGTTGATTTCCAGCTTCTTAAAAATCTCAAGGAATTTGTGAAAATGCTTGTCATTAATCTCTTTGTTGAACCTCTGAGGGTATGGCAAGGGAGGAGTGAAGTTATTTCCCTGCCTTTGGTCCTTAGTTGGTCCTTCAATTACTTCCTTTCCCTTTCTTGATTTTTGTGGCTGATCTTCTTTTTCTTGAACTTGATTCTGAGTTGGCTTGCTTGCTGCCTCCTTCTTGTCATTGACTTTCTCTTCTTCAGCTTGTTTCTTGTCACTTTCCTTTGGCTTCTTGGTTGCTTCTTCATTTTTCACCAAGACTTTTCCACTCCTCAATTGTATTGCCTTGCATTCTTCCTTAGGATTTGGGATTGTGTCACTTGGCAGTGAGCTTGAAGATTTCTCAACAGAAATCTGTTTGGAGATTTGCCCAATTTGCCTCTCTAGGCTCTTCATGGAGGCTTCATGGTTCTTGGTTGTCATTTCTTGGTGTTTCCACATTTTGTCTATCAAGGTTTCCAAGTTGGTGAGTCTGTGAGATTCAGGTGATGCTTGTGGTGGGTTGTGAAATGTGGATGGTGGATGGTAGACATTTTGGTTGGTGGGTTGGTTATTAGATTGGTAATGGTTGGGGTTGGAGTAGTTGTTTTGAGGTTTTCTGTAGGGGTTTTGGTTGGTTTGCTGCTGGTTGTGGTTTTGGTTGTTTCTTAAAGTGTTTTGGTTTGAGTTTCTCTGCCATGGTTGTTGATTTTGGTTGTGATTGTCTCCCCACCTAAGGTTTGGGTGGTTCTTCCAAGAAGGGTTGTAAGTGTCACCATATACTTCATTTGGCCCAGAATTTTGGTTGTGCATGTACTGGACTTGTTCTTGTTGTTGCTCCTCTTGAGTCTCTTCACTCTGACCCCATGTGGTTGATGGCTGGCTAGTGTTGACTGCTGCAACTTGGAGACTGTCAATCCTCTTAGCCATTTGCTCAAATTGTTGTTGAAATTGCTGCTGCATCATCTTGTTTTGAGCTAGGATTGAATCCACTCCGTCTAGTTCCATTACTCCTCTTCTTTGTGATGGTTGGCGGCTTCTTTGATGAGCAAAGAAATATTGATTGTTGGCCACCATGTCCACAAGATTCTGAGCTTCCTCAGCAGTTTTCATTAGTTGTAGTGAACCTCCAGCAGAATGATCTAATGCCTCCTGAGATTTCAATGTCAGGCCTTCATAGAAATTTTGCAGCACATCCCATTCATTGAACATCTCTGGAGGGCACTTTCTGATTAAGGCTTTGTACCTCTCCCATGCTTCATACAAGGATTCAGCATCTAATTGTGTGAATGTCTGCACCTCAGTTTTCAGCCTGATGACTCTCTGGGGTGGATAGAATTTGGCTAGAAATTTAGCCACCAAGTCATCCCAACTAGTGATACTTGCTTGGGGAAAAGTTTCAAGCCATTGTGCAGCCTTATCCCTTAATGAGAACGGGAACAGCAGAAGCTTGTAAGTCTCAGGATTCACACCATTGGATTTGACAGTGTCACAGATCCTCAAGAAGGTAGATAGATGTTGATTTGGATCCTCCAATGGTCCTCCTCCAAATGAGCAGTTATTCTGGACCAATGTGATGAGTTGTGGCTTCAGTTCAAAGTTATTTGCATTGACATTAGGGGTGAGAATGCTGCTTCCACAATGTCTAGCATTTGCAAAAGTATAGGAAGCCAATACTCTCCTCTGTTGTGGTGGATTATTAACTCCTTCTCCTGGATTAGATGTATCTCCTTCCATCTCGTGGTATTCTTCCTCAGATTCTTCTTCTCCAACAATACTTTTCCCTCTTTCGGCTCTTCTTAACCTCCTGAGAGTTCTTTCGTCTTGTTCATGAAAATTGGGTATGGCTCTTTGTGTACCTGACATACAAGCAGAACATAAGAGCACACAAACCAGTGATACTTCAATCTACTGCTAGAATGAAGTTTTAGTTAGCTTAAGCAAAAATTCAAACAGTTAGTGGGTTAATCAAAGGTTAAAGAAAAATAAAGAAAAAGTGCTTGATCTAGATTACCACCTCACTTAATCATTGTCAATCTAATCAATCCCCGGCAACGGCGCCAAAAACTTGATGAGATATTTTGATGAGAAACGAATTTCTACCAAAACACCCAAAACTAACCGGCAAGTGTACCGGGTCGTATCAAGTAATAAAAACTCACGGAAGTGAGGTCGATCCCACAGGGATTGAAGGATTGAGCAATTTTAGTTTAGTGGTTGATTTAGTCAAGCGAATCAAGTGTTGGTTGGGTGATTTGTGATTTGCAGAATGTAAATTGCATGAAATTAAAGAGAGCGGGAAAGTAAATTGCTGAAACTTAAAGGACAAGAAATTAAATGACAGAAACTTAAAGGGCAAGAAATGTAAATTGCAGAATCTTAAAGTGCAAGAAATGTAAATTGCTTGAAAAGTAAAGGGGATTGGGATGAGGATTTGCAGAATTTAAACAAGGGAAAACTAAATTGCATCAAACAGAAGAGGAAAAGGGAGTTGGGATTGAACCGGATCTTATAACAGCAAAGTAAATGAACAATGAAAGCATTAAACAGAGAATTGAAATGAGAATTTAGATCTCAGGACCCAGAGACTAGAAAACCAAGTCTAGATCTCAATGCCTTCCTAGATCCCACAAGAACAATAGCAAGGAAATTGTAAATTGCAAAGAAAAGAGATGAAGATCAAGTAACAGAAACAGAAATGCTAATTCAATTAACAGTAAAGGAAACAGAGAGATCCAAGATTGAGATTGAAACAGAATTTCTTCAATTCTCCAATCCAAGATCCAAGACAAAAGTCAAATGAAATTGAAAGCAATGAAAGCAAGAAATTAAAGTTCACTCAAGTTCAAAAGCTCTTCGAAAACTATTATGAAAATTCTAAAAGGAAAGCTCTAAAAGAAAAATCTCCCCAAAAAGCTCTCTAAACAAATTGAATTCTATCCTATTTATACACTTTCCAAAATGATCTTCAAGCCTTGAGTTGGGCCTTTGTTCTTGGTGGAATTGGGTTGAAAGAGGCCTTGGTTGATTGCTCTTGAAGATTGAAGAAGAACCGAAGTGAACCAATTGAACCGGAAATGGAGTTAGCCAACGTTGGTCTTCAACGTTAGGGTCAAAGTTAGGGGTCTAACTTTGACCCTAACTTTTCATATCAGCAAACCACATTCTTCTGGTTTAGACGTTGGCGCCAACGTTAGGGGTCTAACTTTGACCCTAACGTTGGCCTTGCTTGGTGTGATTGGTGCCAACGTTAGCCTCCACGTTAGGGGGCTAACGTTGGCGCAAACGTTGCCTACTCCCCCATTGTGATTTAAGTGCCAACGTTAGCCTCCAAGTTAGGGGGCTAACGTTGGCGCAAACGTTGGTAGCCCAGGGAGAAACTCTCAAGTTCCAACGTTAGCCTCCAAGTTAGGGGGCTAACGTTGGAGCTAACGTTGGCTACTTCCAAAGAGTGATTCATATGCCCAACGTTAGCCTCCAAGTTAGGGGGCTAACGTTGGGGCTAACTTCATGCAACCCGGTTCAATTTTCACTTATTCCATTGTCCTCTCTTCACTCCTAGCCATTCCTCTTTGCTTCAACCTTTCTCCAAGCCTTCTTCACCTATCATTGATCAACCAAACTAATCAAAGTTTTGCTCAAAATCATGAGGTATTCAATCTTCCACAATATGCAACAAATATAGTTCAAAACCTCATGAAATGGCATGAATTCACATATGGTTGGTTCAATCAAGGGAAACATGAAAATCTACTCAATTAGCTTGCTTGTAGCTTAAGAAAGTGCATAATTCTAATGAAAACAAAAGAAAAAGACTAGCTAAAATGGGCTAGGATGACTTGTCATCAGAGGGTCAGCAGAAGGAATAAAAAAAAAAAACGGAAAAAAATCTAGAAAAAAACTGTGAAAAAAACCGGAGGAGCTTGCCAAAGATGAGGCCATTACGGCTCGCCTTTAGGTGTCCTCCTCGGGATAGCGTCATTTAAAGAACGAGGGTCAGCAGAAGGAATAAAAAAAAAAAAAAAACGGAAAAAAAATCTAGAAAAAAACTGTGAAAAAAACCGGAGGAGCTTGCCAAAGATGAGGCTATTACGGCTCACCTTTAGGTGTCCTCCTCGGGATAGCGTCATTTAAAGAACGAGGGTCAGCAGAACGTTAAAAAAAAAAAAAAAAACCGGAAAAAAATTTGGAATAAAACTGTGAAAAAAACCGAACGAGCTTGCCAAAGATGAGGCCATTACGGCTCGCCTTTAGGTGTCCTCCTCGGGATAGCGTCATTTAAAGAACGAGGGTCAGCAGAACGTAAAAAAAAAAAAAAAAAAAAAAAAAAAAACAAAAACAAAAACAAAAACAAAAACAAAAAAACAAATAAAAACCGAAAAAAAAATATGGAAAAAAACCGGAGGAGCTTGCCAAAGATGAGGCCATTACGGCTCGCCTTTAGGTGTCCTCCTCGGGATAGCGTCATTTAAAGAACGAGGGTCAGCAGAACGTTAAAAAAAAAAAAAAAACCGGTAAAAAATCTGGAAAAAAACTGTGAAAAAAACCGGAGGAGCTTGCCAAAGATGAGGCCATTACGGCTCGCCTTTCGGTGTCCTCCTCGGGATAGCGTCATTTAAAGAACGAGGGTCAGCAGAAGGAATAAAAAAAAAAAAAAAACGGAAAAAAAATCTAGAAAAAAACTGTGAAAAAAACCGGAGGAGCTTGCCAAAGATGAGGCTATTACGGCTCACCTTTAGGTGTCCTCCTCGGGATAGCGTCATTTAAAGAACGAGGGTCAGCAGAACGTTAAAAAAAAAAAAAAAAAAAACCGGAAAAAAATTTGGAATAAAACTGTGAAAAAAACCGGAGGAGCTTGCCAAAGATGAGGCCATTACGGCTCGCCTTTAGGTGTCCTCCTCGGGATAGCGTCATTTAAAGAACGAGGGTCAGCAGAACGTTAAAAAAAAAAAAAAAAAAAAAAAAAAAAAAAAAAAAACAAAAACAAAAACAAAAAAACAAATAAAAACCGAAAAAAAAATATGGAAAAAAACCGGAGGAGCTTGCCAAAGATGAGGCCATTACGGCTCGCCTTTAGGTGTCCTCCTCGGGATAGCGTCATTTAAAGAACGAGGGTCAGCAGAACGTTAAAAAAAAAAAAAAAAACCGGTAAAAAATCTGGAAAAAAACTGTGAAAAAAACCGGAGGAGCTTGCCAAAGATGGGGACATTACGGCTCGCCTTTCGGTGTCCTCCTCGGGATAGCGTCATTTAAAGAACGAGGGTCAGCAGAACGTTAAAAAAAAAAAAAAACCGTAAAAAAAAAAACTGTGAAAAAAACCGGAGGAGCTTGCCAAAGATGAGGCCATTAAGGCTCACCTTTAGGTGTCCTCCTCGGGATAGCGTCATTTAAAGAACGAGGGTCAGCAGAACGTCAAAAAAAAAAAAAAAAAAACCGGAAAAAAATCTGGAAAAAAACTGTGAAAAAAACCGAAGGAGCTTGCCAAAGATGAGGCCATTACGGCTCGCCTTTAGGTGTCCTCCTCGGGATAGCATCATTTAAAGAACGAGGGTCAGCAAAACGTAAAAAAAAAAAAAAAAAAAAAAAAAAAAAAAAAAAAAAAAAAAAAAAAAAAAAAAAAAAAAAAATCTGG
>NC_142439.1:61252500-61255000 GCF_059453495.1 Arachis ipaensis | reverse complement strand
AACAAAAAAAAACAAAAAAAAACAAAAAAAAACAAAAACAAAAAAAACAAATAAAAACCGAAAAAAAAATATGGAAAAAAACCGGAGGAGCTTGCCAAAGATGAGGCCATTACGGCTCGCCTTTAGGTGTCCTCCTCGGGATAGCGTCATTTAAAGAACGAGGGTCAACAGAACGTTAAAAAAAAAAAAAAAACCAGTAAAAAATCTGGAAAAAAACTGTGAAAAAAATCGGAGGAGCTTGCCAAAGATGAGGCCATTACGGCTCGCCTTTCGGTTTCCTCCTCGGGATAGCGTCATTTAAAGAACGAGGGTCAGCAGAACGTATAAAAAAAATAAAAAAAAAAACCCAGAAAACAAAAACTGTGAAAAAAACCGGAGGAGCTTGCCAAAGATGAGGCTATTACGGCTCACCTTTAGGTGTCCTCCTCGGGATAGCATCATTTAAAGAACAAGGGTCAGCAGAACGTAAAAAAAAAAAAAAAAAAAAAAAAAAAAAAAAAAAAAAAAAAAAAAAAAAAAAAAAAAAACCGGAAAAAAATCTAGAATAAAACTGTGAAAAAAAACCGGAGGAGCTTGCCAAAGATGAGGCCATTACGACTCGCCTTTAGGTCTCCTCCTCGGGATAGCGTCATTTAAAGAACGAGGGTCAGCAGAACTTAAAAAAAAAAAAAACAAAAAAACAAAAAAAAACAAAAAAAAACAAAAAAAACAAAAAAAAAACCTAAAAAAAAATCTGGAAAAAAACCGGAGGAGCTTGCCAAAGATGAGGCCATTACGGCTCGCCTTTAGGTGTCCTCCTCGGGATAGCGTCATTTAAAGAACGAGGGTCAGCAGAAGGAATAAAAAAAAAAAAAAAACGGAAAAAAAATCTAGAAAAAAACTGTGAAAAAAACCGGAGAAGCTTGCCAAAGATGAGGCCATTACGGCTCGCCTTTAGGTGTCCTCCTCGGGATAGCATCATTTAAAGAACAAGGGTCAGCAGAACGTAAAAAAAAAAAAAAAAAAAAAAAAAAAAAAAAAAACCGGAAAAAAATATAGAATAAAACTGTGAAAAAAAACCGGAGGAGCTTGCCAAAGATGAGGCCATTACGGCTCGCCTTTAGGTGTCCTCCTCGGGATAGCGTCATTTAAAGAACGAGGGTCAGCAGAAGGAATAAAAAAAAAAAAAAAAACGGAAAAAAAATCTAGAAAAAAACTGTGAAAAAAACCGGAGGAGCTTGCCAAAGATGAGGCCATTACGGCTCGCCTTTAGGTGTCCTCCTCGGGATAGCGTCATTTAAAGAACGAGGGTCAGCAGAAGGAATAAAAAAAAAAAAAAAACGGAAAAAAAATCTAGAAAAAAACTGTGAAAAAAACCGGAGGAGCTTGCCAAAGATGAGGCTATTACGGCTCACCTTTAGGTGTCCTCCTCGGGATAGCGTCATTTAAAGAACGAGGGTCAGCAGAACGTTAAAAAAAAAAAAAACGGGAAAAAAAATTTGGAATAAAACTGTGAAAAAAACCGAAGGAGCTTGCCAAAGATGAGGCCATTACGGCTCGCCTTTAGGTGTCCTCCTCGGGATAGCGTCATTTAAAGAACGAGGGTCAGCAGAACGTTAAAAAAAAAAAAAACCGGTAAAAAATCTGGAAAAAAACTGTGAAAAAAACCGGAGGAGCTTGCCAAAGATGAGGCCATTACGGCTCGCCTTTCGGTGTCCTCCTCGGGATAGCGTCATTTAAAGAACGAGAGTCAGCAGAACGTTAAAAAAACAAAAAAAAAAAAAAAACCCGTAAAAAAAAAAACTGTGAAAAAAACCGGAGGAGCTTGCCAAAGATGAGGCCATTAAGGCTCACCTTTAGGTGTCCTCCTCGGGATAGCGTCATTTAAAGAACGAGGGTCAGCAGAACGTCAAAAAAAAAAAAAAAAAAAAACCGGAAAAAAATCTGGAAAAAAACTGTGAAAAAAACCGAAGGAGCTTGCCAAAGATGAGGCCATTACGGCTCGCCTTTAGGTGTCCTCCTCGGGATAGCGTCATTTAAAGAACGAGGGTCAGCAGAAGGAATAAAAAAAAAAAAAAAAACGGAAAAAAAATCTAGAAAAAAACTGTGAAAAAAACCGGAGGAGCTTGCCAAAGATGAGGCCATTACGGCTCGCCTTTAGGTGTCCTCCTCGGGATAGCGTCATTTAAAGAACGAGGGTCAGCAGAAGGAATAAAAAAAAAAAAAACGGAAAAAAAATCTAGAAAAAAACTGTGAAAAAAACCGGAGGAGCTTGCCAAAGATGAGGCTATTACGGCTCACCTTTAGGTGTCCTCCTCGGGATAGCGTCATTTAAAGAACGAGGGTCAGCAGAACGTTAAAAAAAAAAAAAACGGGAAAAAAAATTTGGAATAAAACTGTGAAAAAAACCGAAGGAGCTTGCCAAAGATGAGGCCATTACGGCTCGCCTTTAGGTGTCCTCCTCGGGATAGCGTCATTTAAAGAACGAGGGTCAGCAGAAGGAATAAAAAAAAAAAAAACG
>NC_142439.1:61242500-61247500 GCF_059453495.1 Arachis ipaensis | reverse complement strand
AGGAGCTTGCCAAAGATGAGGCCATTACGGCTCGCCTTTAGGTGTCCTGCTCGGGATAGCGTCAATTAACGAACGAGGGTCAGCAGAACGTTAAAAAAAAAAAAACCGGTAAAAAATCTGGAAAAAAACTGTGAAAAAAACCGGAGGAGCTTGCCAAAGATGAGGCCATTACGGCTCGCCTTTCGGTGTCCTCCTCGGGATAGCGTCATTTAAAGAACGAGAGTCAGCAGAACGTTAAAAAAACAAAAAAAAAAAAACCCGTAAAAAAAAAACTGTGAAAAAAACCGGAGGAGCTTGCCAAAGATGAGGCCATTAAGGCTCACCTTTAGGTGTCCTCCTCGGGATAGCGTCATTTAAAGAACGAGGGTCAGCAGAACGTCAAAAAAAAAAAAAAAAAAAAAAACCGGAAAAAAATCTGGAAAAAAACTGTGAAAAAAACCGAAGGAGCTTGCCAAAGATGAGGCCATTACGGCTCGCCTTTAGGTGTCCTCCTCGGGATAGCGTCATTTAAAGAACGAGGGTCAGCAGAAGGAATAAAAAAAAAAAAAAAAAACGGAAAAAAAATCTAGAAAAAAACTGTGAAAAAAACCGGAGGAGCTTGCCAAAGATGAGGCCATTACGGCTCGCCTTTAGGTGTCCTCCTCGGGATAGCGTCATTTAAAGAACGAGGGTCAGCAGAAGGAATAAAAAAAAAAAAAAAAACGGAAAAAAAATCTAGAAAAAAACTGTGAAAAAAACCGGAGGAGCTTGCCAAAGATGAGGCTATTACGGCTCACCTTTAGGTGTCCTCCTCGGGATAGCGTCATTTAAAGAACGAGGGTCAGCAGAACGTAAAAAAAAAAAAAAAAAAACCGGAAAAAAAATTTGGAATAAAACTGTGAAAAAAACCGGAGGAGCTTGCCAAAGATGAGGCCATTACGGCTCGCCTTTAGGTGTCCTCCTCGGGATAGCGTCATTTAAAGAACGAGGGTCAGCAGAACGTAAAAAAAAAAAAAACAAAAAAAAAAACAAAAAAAAAACAAAAAAAAAACAAAAAAAAACAAAAACAAAAAAAACAAATAAAAACCGAAAAAAAAATATGGAAAAAAACCGGAGGAGCTTGCCAAAGATGAGGCCATTACGGCTCGCCTTTAGGTGTCCTCCTCGGGATAGCGTCATTTAAAGAACGAGGGTCAACAGAACGTTAAAAAAAAAAAAAAACCGGTAAAAAATCTGGAAAAAAACTGTGAAAAAAACCGGAGGAGCTTGCCAAAGATGAGGCCATTACGGCTCGCCTTTCGGTTTCCTCCTCGGGATAGCGTCATTTAAAGAACGAGGGTCAGCAGAACGTATAAAAAAAATATAAAAAAACCCAGAAAACAAAAACTGTGAAAAAAACCGGAGGAGCTTGCCAAAGATGAGGCTATTACGGCTCACCTTTAGGTGTCCTCCTCGGGATAGCATCATTTAAAGAACAAGGGTCAGCAGAACGTAAAAAAAAAAAAAAAAAAAAAAAAAAAAAAAAAAAACCGGAAAAAAATCTAGAATAAAACTGTGAAAAAAAACCGGAGGAGCTTGCCAAAGATGAGGCCATTACGGCTCGCCTTTAGGTCTCCTCCTCGGGATAGCGTCATTTAAAGAACGAGGGTCAGCAGAACTTAAAAAAAAAAAAAACAAAAAAAAAACAAAAAAAAACAAAAAAAACAAAAAAAACAAAAAAAAAACCGAAAAAAAAATCTGGAAAAAAACCGGAGGAGCTTGCCAAAGATGAGGCCATTACGGCTCGCCTTTAGGTGTCCTCCTCGGGATAGCGTCATTTAAAGAACGAGGGTCAGCAGAAGGAATAAAAAAAAAAATGGAAAAAAAATCTAGAAAAAAACTGTGAAAAAAACCGGAGGAGCTTGCCAAAGATGAGGCCATTACGGCTCGCCTTTAGGTGTCCTCCTCGGGATAGCGTCATTTAAAGAACGAGGGTCAGCAGAAGGAATAAAAAAAAAAAAAACGGAAAAAAAATCTAGAAAAAAACTGTGAAAAAAACCGGAGGAGCTTGCCAAAGATGAGGCTATTACGGCTCACCTTTAGGTGTCCTCCTCGGGATAGCGTCATTTAAAGAACGAGTGTCAGCAGAACGTTAAAAAAAAAAAAACGGGAAAAAAAATTTGGAATAAAACTGTGAAAAAAACCGAAGGAGCTTGCCAAAGATGAGGCCATTACGGCTCGCCTTTAGGTGTCCTCCTCGGGATAGCGTCATTTAAAGAACGAGGGTCAGCAGAACGTAAAAAAAAAAAAAAAAAACAAAAAAAAAACAAAAAAAAAAAAAAAAAAAAACAAAAAAAACAAAAAAAAACCGAAAAAAAAAATATGGAAAAAAACCGGAGGAGCTTGCCAAAGATGAGGCCATTACGGCTCGCCTTTAGGTGTCCTCCTCGGGATAGCGTCATTTAAAGAACGAGGGTCAGCAGAACGTTAAAAAAAAAAAAAAACCGGTAAAAATCTGGAAAAAAACTGTGAAAAAAACCGGAGGAGCTTGCCAAAGATGAGGCCATTACGGCTCGCCTTTCGGTGTCCTCCTCGGGATAGCGTCATTTAAAGAACGAGAGTCAGCAGAACGTTAAAAAAACAAAAAAAAAAAAAAAACCCGTAAAAAAAAAACTGTGAAAAAAACCGGAGGAGCTTGCCAAAGATGAGGCCATTAAGGCTCACCTTTAGGTGTCCTCCTCGGGATAGCGTCATTTAAAGAACGAGGGTCAGCAGAACGTCAAAAAAAAAAAAAAAAAAAAACCGGAAAAAAATCTGGAAAAAAACTGTGAAAAAAACCGAAGGAGCTTGCCAAAGATGAGGTCATTACGGCTCGCCTTTAGGTGTCCTCCTCGGGATAGCGTCATTTAAAGAACGAGGGTCAGCAGAAGGAATAAAAAAAAAAAAAACGGAAAAAAAATCTAGAAAAAAACTGTGAAAAAAACCGGAGGAGCTTGCCAAAGATGAGGCCATTACGGCTCGCCTTTAGGTGTCCTCCTCGGGATAGCGTCATTTAAAGAACGAGGGTCAGCAGAAGGAATAAAAAAAAAAAAAAAAAAACGGAAAAAAATCTAGAAAAAAACTGTGAAAAAAACCGGAGGAGCTTGCCAAAGATGAGGCCATTACGGCTCGCCTTTAGGTGTCCTCCTCGGGATAGCGTCATTTAAAGAACGAGGGTCAGCAGAACGTAAAAAAAAAAAAAAAAAAAAAAAAAAACTGGAAAAAAATCTGGAGAAAAACTGTGAAAAAAACCGGAGGAGCTTGCCAAAGATGAGGCCATTACGGCTCGCCTTTAGGTGTCCTCCTCGGGATAGCGTCATTTAAAGAACGAGGGTCAGCAGAACGTAAAAAAAAAAAAAAAACCGGAAAAAAAATTTGGAATAAAACTGTGAAAAAAACCGGAGGAGCTTGCCAAAGATGAGGCCATTACGGCTCGCCTTTAGGTGTCCTCCTCGGGATAGCGTCATTTAAAGAACGAGGGTCAGCAGAACGTAAAAAAAAAAAAAACAAAAAAAAAAAAACAAAAAAAAAAAAACAAAAAAAAAAAACAAAAAAAAAAAAACAAAAACAAAAAAAAACAAATAAAAACCGAAAAAAAAATATGGAAAAAAACCGGAGGAGCTTGCCAAAGATGAGGCCATTACGGCTCGCCTTTAGGTGTCCTCCTCGGGATAGCGTCATTTAAAGAACGAGGGTCAACAGAACGTTAAAAAAAAAAAAAAAAACCGGTAAAAAATCTGGAAAAAAACTGTGAAAAAAACCGGAGGAGCTTGCCAAAGATGAGGCCATTACGGCTCGCCTTTCGGTTTCCTCCTCGGGATAGCGTCATTTAAAGAACGAGGGTCAGCAGAACGTATAAAAAAAATAAAAAAAAAAACCCAGAAAACAAAAACTGTGAAAAAAACCGGAGGAGCTTGCCAAAGATGAGGCTATTACGGCTCACCTTTAGGTGTCCTCCTCGGGATAGCATCATTTAAAGAACAAGGGTCAGCAGAACGTATAAAAAAAAAAAAAAGGAAAATAATCTAGAATAAAACTGTGAAAAAAAACCGGAGGAGCTTGCCAAAGATGAGGCCATTACGGCTCGCCTTTAGGTCTCCTCCTCGGGATAGCGTCATTTAAAGAACGAGGGTCAGCAGAACTTAAAAAAAAAATAAACAAAAAAACAAAAAAAAAAAAACAAAAAAAAACAAAAAAAACAAAAAAAACAAAAAAAAACCGAAAAAAAAATCTGGAAAAAAACCGGAGGAGCTTGCCAAAGATGAGGCCATTACGGCTCGCCTTTAGGTGTCCTCCTCGGGATAGCGTCATTTAAAGAACGAGGGTCAGCAGAAGGAATAAAAAAAAAAAAAAAACGAAAAAAAAATCTAGAAAAAAACTGTGAAAAAAACCGGAGGAGCTTGCCAAAGATGAGGCCATTACGGCTCGCCTTTAGGTGTCCTCCTCGGGATAGCGTCATTTAAAGAACGAGGGTCAGCAGAAGGAATAAAAAAAAAAAAAAAAACGGAAAAAAAATCTAGAAAAAAACTGTGAAAAAAACCGGAGGAGCTTGCCAAAGATGAGGCTATTACGGCTCACCTTTAGGTGTCCTCCTCGGGATAGCGTCATTTAAAGAACGAGGGTCAGCAGAACGTTAAAAAAAAAAAAAAACGGGAAAAAAAATTTGGAATAAAACTGTGAAAAAAACCGAAGGAGCTTGCCAAAGATGAGGCCATTACGGCTCGCCTTTAGGTGTCCTCCTCGGGATAGCGTCATTTAAAGAACGAGGGTCAGCAGAACGTAAAAAAAAAAAAAAAAAAAAAAAAACAAAAAAACAAATAAAAACCGAAAAAAAAATATGGAAAAAAACCGGAGGAGCTTGCCAAAGATGAGGCCATTACGGCTCGCCTTTAGGTGTCCTGCTCGGGATAGCGTCAATTAACGAACGAGGGTCAGCAGAACGTTAAAAAAAAAAAAACCGGTAAAAAATCTGGAAAAAAACTGTGAAAAAAACCGGAGGAGCT
>NC_142439.1:61227500-61232500 GCF_059453495.1 Arachis ipaensis | reverse complement strand
TGGAAAAAAACCGGAGGAGCTTGCCAAAGATGAGGCCATTACGGCTCGCCTTTAGGTGTCCTCCTCGGGATAGCGTCATTTAAAGAACGAGGGTCAGCAGAAGGAATAAAAAAAAAAAAAAACCCGGAAAAAAAATCTAGAAAAAAACTGTGAAAAAAACCGGAGGAGCTTGCCAAAGATGAGGCCATTACGGCTCGCCTTTAGGTGTCCTCCTCGGGATAGCGTCATTTAAAGAACGAGGGTCAGCAGAACGTAATAAAAAAAAAAAACCGAAAAAAAAATCTGGAAAAAACTGTGAAAAAAATCGGAGGAGCTTGCCAAAGATGAGGCCATTACGGCTCGCCTTTCGGTGTCTTCCTCGGGATAGCGTAATTTAAAGAACGAGTGTCAGCAGAACGTAAAAAAAAAAAAAAAAAAAACCGGAAAAAAAATCTGGAAAATAAAACTGTGAAAAAAACCGGAGGAGCTTGCCAAAGATGAGGCCATTACGGCTCGCCTTTCGGTGTCCTCCTCGGGATAGCGTCATTTAAAGAACGAGGCTCAGCAGAACGTAAAAAAAAAAAAAAAAAACCAAAAAAAAAATATGGAAAAAAAACTGTAAGAAAAACCGGAGGAGCTTGCCAAAAATGAGGCTATTACGGCTCACCTTTAGGTGTCCTCCTCGGGATAGCGTCATTTAAAGAACGAGGGTCAGCAGAACGTAAAAAAATAAAAAAAAAAAAAAAAACCGGAAAAAAATCTAGAATAAAACTGTGAAAAAAAACCGGAGGAGCTTGTCAAAGATGAGGCCATTACGGCTCGCCTTTAGGTCTCCTCCTCGGGATAGCGTTATTTAAAGAACGAGGGTCAGCAGAACTTAAAAAAAAAAACAAAAAAACAAAAAAAACAAAAAAAAAACAAAAAAAAACAAAAAAACAAAAACAAAAACAAAAAAAACAAAAAAAAACCGAAAAAAAAATCTGGAAAAAAACCGGAGGAGCTTGCCAAAGATGAGGCCATTACGGCTCGCCTTTAGGTGTCCTCCTCGGGATAGCGTCATTTAAAGAACGAGGGTCAGCAGAAGGAATAAAAAAAAAAAAAACGGAAAAAAAATCTAGAAAAAAACTGTGAAAAAAACCGGAGGAGCTTGCCAAAGATGAGGCCATTACGGCTCGCCTTTAGGTGTCCTCCTCGGGATAGCGTCATTTAAAGAACGAGGGTCAGCAGAAGGAATAAAAAAAAAAAAAAACGGAAAAAAAATCTAGAAAAAAACTGTGAAAAAAACCGGAGGAGCTTGCCAAAGATGAGGCCATTACGGCTCACCTTTAGGTGTCCTCCTCGGGATAGCGTCATTTAAAGAACGAGGATCAGCAGAACGTAAAAAAAAAAAAAAAAAATCGGAAAAAAAATTTGGAATAAAACTGTGAAAAAAACCGGAGGAGCTTGCCAAAGATGAGGCCATTACGGCTCGCCTTTAGGTGTCCTCCTCGGGATAGCGTCATTTAAAGAACGAGGGTCAGCAGAACGTAAAAAAAAAAAAAAAAAACCGGAAAAAAAATCTGGAAAATAAAACTGTGAAAAAAACCGGAGGAGCTTGCCAAAGATGAGGCCATTACGGCTCGTCTTTCGGTGTCCTCCTCGGGATAGCGTCATTTAAAGAACGAGGCTCAGCAGAACGTAAAAAAAAAAAAAAAAAAAAACCGAAAAAAAAATATGGAAAAAAAACTGTGAGAAAAATCGGAGGAGCTTGCCAAAGATGAGGCTATTACGGCTCACCTTTAGGTGTCCTCCTCGGGATAGCGTCATTTAAAGAACGAGGGTCAGCAGAACGTAAAAAAATAAAATAAAAAAAAAAAACCGGAAAAAAATCTAGAATAAAACTGTGAAAAAAAACCGGAGGAGCTTGCCAAAGATGAGGCCATTACGACTCGCCTTTAGGTCTCCTCCTCGGGATAGCGTCATTTAAAGAACGAGGGTCAGCAGAACTTAAAAAAAAAAAAAACAAAAAAACAAAAAAAACAAAAAAAAAAACAAAAAAAAACAAAAAAAACAAAAACAAAAACAAAAAAAACAAAAAAAAACCGAAAAAAAAATCTGGAAAAAAACCGGAGGAGCTTGCCAAAGATGAGGCCATTACGGCTCGCCTTTAGGTGTCCTCCTCGGGATAGCGTCATTTAAAGAACGAGGGTCAGCAGAAGGAATAAAAAAAAAAAAAAAACGAAAAAAAAATCTAGAAAAAAACTGTGAAAAAAACCGGAGGAGCTTGCCAAAGATGAGGCCATTACGGCTCGCCTTTAGGTGTCCTCCTCGGGATAGCGTCATTTAAAGAACGAGGGTCTGCAGAACGTAAAAAAAAAAAAAAAAAAAAAAAAAAAAAAAAAAAAAAAAAAAAAAAAAAAAAAAAAAAAAAAAAAAAAAAAACTGGAAAAAAATCTGGAAAAAAACTGTGAAAAAAACCGGAGGAGCTTGCCAAAGATGAGGCCATTACGGCTCGCCTTTAGGTGTCCTCCTCGGGATAGCGTCATTTAAAGAACGAGGGTCAGCAGAAGGAATAAAAAAAAAAAAAAAAACGGAAAAAAAATCTAGAAAAAAACTGTGAAAAAAACCGGAGGAGCTTGCCAAAGATGAGGCCATTACGGCTCGCCTTTAGGTGTCCTCCTCGGGATAGCGTCATTTAAAGAACGAGGGTCAGCAGAAGGAATAAAAAAAAAAAAAACCCGGAAAAAAAATCTAGAAAAAAACTGTGAAAAAAACCGGAGGAGCTTGCCAAAGATGAGGCCATTACGGCTCGCCTTTAGGTGTCCTCCTCGGGATAGCGTCATTTAAAGAACGAGGGTCAGCAGAACGTAATAAAAAAAAAAAAACCGAAAAAAAAATCTGGAAAAAACTGTGAAAAAAATCGGAGGAGCTTGCCAAAGATGAGGCCATTACGGCTCGCCTTTCGGTGTCCTCCTCGGGATAGCGTAATTTAAAGAACGAGTGTCAGCAGAACGTAAAAAAAAAAAAAAAAAAAAACCGGAAAAAAAATCTGGAAAATAAAACTGTGAAAAAAACCGGAGGAGCTTGCCAAAGATGAGGCCATTACGGCTCGCCTTTCGGTGTCCTCCTCGGGATAGCGTCATTTAAAGAACGAGGCTCAGCAGAACGTAAAAAAAAAAAAAAAAAAAAAAAAACCGGAAAAAAATCTAGAATAAAACTGTGAAAAAAAACCGGAGGAGCTTGTCAAAGATGAGGCCATTACGGCTCGCCTTTAGGTCTCCTCCTCGGGATAGCGTTATTTAAAGAACGAGGGTCAGCAGAACTTAAAAAAAAAAACAAAAAAACAAAAAAAACAAAAAAAAAACAAAAAAAAACAAAAAAACAAAAACAAAAACAAAAAAAACAAAAAAAAACCGAAAAAAAAATCTGGAAAAAAACCGGAGGAGCTTGCCAAAGATGAGGCCATTACGGCTCGCCTTTAGGTGTCCTCCTCGGGATAGCGTCATTTAAAGAACGAGGGTCAGCAGAAGGAATAAAAAAAAAAAAAACGGAAAAAAAATCTAGAAAAAAACTGTGAAAAAAACCGGAGGAGCTTGCCAAAGATGAGGCCATTACGGCTCGCCTTTAGGTGTCCTCCTCGGGATAGCGTCATTTAAAGAACGAGGGTCAGCAGAAGGAATAAAAAAAAAAAAAACGGAAAAAAAATCTAGAAAAAAACTGTGAAAAAAACCGGAGGAGCTTGCCAAAGATGAGGCCATTACGGCTCACCTTTAGGTGTCCTCCTCGGGATAGCGTCATTTAAAGAACGAGGATCAGCAGAACGTAAAAAAAAAAAAAAAAAATCGGAAAAAAAATTTGGAATAAAACTGTGAAAAAAACCGGAGGAGCTTGCCAAAGATGAGGCCATTACGGCTCGCCTTTAGGTGTCCTCCTCGGGATAGCGTCATTTAAAGAACGAGGGTCAGCAGAACGTAAAAAAAAAAAAAAAAAACCGGAAAAAAAATCTGGAAAATAAAACTGTGAAAAAAACCGGAGGAGCTTGCCAAAGATGAGGCCATTACGGCTCGTCTTTCGGTGTCCTCCTCGGGATAGCGTCATTTAAAGAACGAGGCTCAGCAGAACGTAAAAAAAAAAAAAAAAAAAAACCGAAAAAAAAATATGGAAAAAAAACTGTGAGAAAAATCGGAGGAGCTTGCCAAAGATGAGGCTATTACGGCTCACCTTTAGGTGTCCTCCTCGGGATAGCGTCATTTAAAGAACGAGGGTCAGCAGAACGTAAAAAAATAAAATAAAAAAAAAAACCGGAAAAAAATCTAGAATAAAACTGTGAAAAAAAACCGGAGGAGCTTGCCAAAGATGAGGCCATTACGACTCGCCTTTAGGTCTCCTCCTCGGGATAGCGTCATTTAAAGAACGAGGGTCAGCAGAACTTAAAAAAAAAAAAAACAAAAAAACAAAAAAAACAAAAAAAAAACAAAAAAAAACAAAAAAAACAAAAACAAAAACAAAAAAAACAAAAAAAAACCGAAAAAAAAATCTGGAAAAAAACCGGAGGAGCTTGCCAAAGATGAGGCCATTACGGCTCGCCTTTAGGTGTCCTCCTCGGGATAGCGTCATTTAAAGAACGAGGGTCAGCAGAAGGAATAAAAAAAAAAAAAAACGAAAAAAAAATCTAGAAAAAAACTGTGAAAA
Organism: Arachis ipaensis; assembly: GCF_059453495.1. Classification (NCBI taxonomy): domain Eukaryota; kingdom Viridiplantae; phylum Streptophyta; class Magnoliopsida; order Fabales; family Fabaceae; genus Arachis; species Arachis ipaensis. The sequence continues at coordinate 61,227,850 of NC_142439.1, read as the reverse complement.
AAACCGGAGGAGCTTGCCAAAGATGAGGCCATTACGGCTCGCCTTTAGGTGTCCTCCTCGGGATAGCGTCATTTAAAGAACGAGGGTCTGCAGAACGTAAAAAAAAAAAAAAAAAAAAAAAAAAAAAAAAAAAAAAAAAAAAAAAAAAAAAAAAAACTGGAAAAAAATCTGGAAAAAAACTGTGAAAAAAACCGGAGGAGCTTGCCAAAGATGAGGCCATTACGGCTCGCCTTTAGGTGTCCTCCTCGGGATAGCGTCATTTAAAGAACGAGGGTCAGCAGAAGGAATAAAAAAAAAAAAAAAACGGAAAAAAAATCTAGAAAAAAACTGTGAAAAAAACCGGAGGAGCT
>NC_142439.1:61212500-61217500 GCF_059453495.1 Arachis ipaensis | reverse complement strand
ATAGCGTCTTTTAAAGAACGAGGGTCAGCAGAAAGTAAAAAAAAAAAAAAAAAAAAAAAAAAAAAAAAAAAAAAAAAAAAAAAAAAAAACCGGAAAAAAATCTAATATAAAACTGTGAAAAAAAACCGGAGGAGCTTGCCAAAGATGAGGCCATTACGGCTCGCCTTAAGGTCTCCTCCTCGGGATAGCGTCATTTAAAGAACGAGGGTCAGCAGAACTTAAAAAAAAACAAAAAAACAAAAAAACAAAAAAAAAAAACAAAAAAAAACAAAAAAAACAAAAAAAACAAAAACAAAAACAAAAAAAACAAAAAAAAACCGAAAAAAAAATCTGGAAAAAAACCGGAGGAGCTTGCCAAAGATGAGGCCATTACGGCTCGCCTTTAGGTGTCCTCCTCGTGATAGCGTCATTTAAAGAACGAGGGTCAGCAGAAGGAATAAAAAAAAAAAAACGGAAAAAAAATCTAGAAAAAAACTGTGAAAAAAACCGGAGGAGCTTGCCAAAGATGAGGCCATTACGGCTCGCCTTTAGGTGTCCTCCTCGGGATAGCGTCATTTAAAGAACGAGGGTCAGCAGAAGGAATAAAAAAAATAAACGGAAAAAAATCTAGAAAAAAACTGTGAAAAAAACCGGAGGAGCTTGCCAAAGATGAGGCCATTACGGCTCGCCTTTAGGTGTCCTCCTCGGGATAGCGTCATTTAAAGAACGAGGGTCAGGAAAACGTAAAAAAAAAAAAAAAAAAACCGGAAAAAAAAATCTGGAAAAAAACTGTGAAAAAAAACCGGAGGAGCTTGCCAAAGATGAGGCCATTAAGGCTCACCTTTAGGTGTCCTCCTCGGGATAGCGTCATTTAAAGAACGAGGGTCAGCGGAAGGTAAAAAAAAAAAAAACAAAAAAAAAAAAAAACCGGGAAAAAAAATCTGAAAAAAAACCGGAAAAAAAATCTGGAAAAAAACTGTGAAAAAAACCGGAGGAGCTTGCCAATGATGAGACCATTACGGCTCGCCTTTCGGTGTCCTCCTCGGGATAGCGTCATTTAAAGAACGAGGGTAAGCAGAACGTAAAAAAAAAAAAAAACCGAAAAAAAAAATCTGGAAAAAAAACTGTGAAAAAAAACCGGAGGAGCTTGCCAAAGATGAGGCTATTACGGCACACCTTTAGGTGTCCTCCTCGGGATAGCGTCATTTAAAGAACGAGGGTCAGCAGAACGTAAAAAAAAAAAAAAAAAAAAAAAAAAAAAAAAAAAAAAAAAAAAAAAAAAAAAAAAAAAAAAAAAAAAACCGAAAAAAAAATTTGGAATAAAACTGTGAAAAAAACCGGAGGAGCTTGCCAAAGATGAGGCCATTACGGCTCGCCTTTAGGTGTCCTCCTCGGGAGCGTCATTTAAAGAACGAGGGTCAGCAGAACGTATAAAAAAAAAATAAAAAATAAAAAATACAAAACAAATAAAAACCGAAAAAAATATGGAAAAAAACCGGAGGAGCTTGGCAAAGATGAGGCCATTACGGCTCGCCTTTCGGTGTCCTCCTCGGGATAGCGTCATTTAAAGAACGAGGGTCAGCAGAACGTATAAAAAAAATAAAAAAAAAACCCAGAAAACAAAAACTGTGAAAAAAAGCGGAGGAGCTTGCCAAAGATGAGGCCATTAAGGCTCACCTTTAGGTGTCCTCCTCGGGATAACGTCATTTAAAGAACAAGGGTCAGCAGAACGTAACAAAAAAAAAAAAACCGGAAAAAAATCTAGAAAAAAACTGTGAAAAAAACCGGAGGAGCTTGCCAAAGATGAGGCCATTACGGCTCGCCTTTAGGTGTCCTCCTCGGGATAGCGTCATTTAAAGAACGAGGGTCAGCAGAACGTAATAAAAAAAAAAACTGAAAAAAAAATCTGGAAAAAACTGTGAAAAAAACCGGAGGAGCTTGCCAAAGATGAGGCCATTACGGCTCGCCATTCGGTGTCCTCCTCGGGATAGCGTAATTTAAAGAACGAGTGTCAGCAGAACGTAAATAAAAAAAAAAAACCGGAAAAAAAATCTGGAAAATAAAATTGTGAAAAAAACCGGAGGAGCTTGCCAAAGATGAGGCCATTACGGCTCGCCTTTCGGTGTCCTCCTCGGGATAGCGTCATTTAAAGAACGAGGCTCAGCAGAACGTAAAAAAAAAAAAAAAAAAAAAAAAAAAAAAAAAAAAAAAAAAAAAAACCGAAAAAAAAAATATGGAAAAAAAACTGTGAAAAAAACCGGAGGAGCTTGCCAAAGATGAGGCTATTACGGCTCACCTTTAGGTGTCCTCCTCGGGATAGCGTCATTTAAAGAACGAGGGTCAGCAGAACTTAAAAAAAAAAAATAACAAAAAAAAACAAAAAAAAACAAAAACAAAAACAAAAAAAACAAAAAAAAACCGAAAAAAAAATCTGGAAAAAAACCGGAGGAGCTTGCCAAAGATGAGGCCATTACGGCTCGCCTTTAGGTGTCCTCCTCGGGATAGCGTCATTTAAAGAACGAGGGTCAGCAGAAGGAATAAAAAAAAAAAAAAAAAAACGGAAAAAAAATCTAGAAAAAAACTGTGAAAAAAACCGGAGGAGCTTGCCAAAGATGAGGCCATTACGGCTCGCCTTTAGGTGTCCTCCTCGGGATAGCGTCATTTAAAGAACGAGGGTCAGCAGAACGTAAAAAAAAAAAAAAAAAAAAAAAAAAAAAAAAAAAAAAAAAAAAAAAAAACTGGAAAAAAATCTGGAAAAAAACTGTGAAAAAAACCGGAGGAGCGCTTGCCAAAGATGAGGCCATTACGGCTCACCTTTAGGTGTCCTCCTCGGGATAACGTCATTTAAAGAACGAGGGTCAGCAGAACGTTTAAAAAAAATCTGGAAAAAAACTGTGAAAAAAACAGGAGGAGCTTGCCAAAGATGAGGCCATTACGGCTCGCCTTTAGGTGTCCTCCTCGGGATAGCGTCATTTAAAGAACGAGGGTCAGCAGAACGTAAAAAAAAACAAAAAAAAAAAACCGGTAAAAAAATCTGGAAAAAAACTGTGAAAAAAAACCGGAGGAGCTTGCCAAAGATGAGGCCATTAAGGCTCACCTTTAGGTGTCCTCCTCGGGATAGCGTCATTTAAAGAACGAGGGTCAGCAGAACTTAAAAAAAACAAAAAAAAAACAAAAAAAAACAAAAAAAAAACAAAAAAAAAAAAACAAAAAAAAACAAAAACAAAAACAAAAAAAACAAAAAAAAACCGAAAAAAAAATCTGGAAAAAAACCGGAGGAGCTTGCCAAAGATGAGGCCATTACGGCTCGCCTTTAGGTGTCCTCCTCGAGATAGCGTCATTTAAAGAACGAGGGTCAGCAGAAGGAATAAAAAAAAAAAAACGGAGAAAAAAACTGTGAAAAAAACCGGAAGAGCTTGCCAAAGATGAGGCCATTACGGCTCGCCTTTAGGTGTCCTCCTCGGGATAGCGTCATTTAAAGAACGAGGGTCAGCAGAACGTAAAAAAAAAAAAAAAAAAAAAGAAAAAAAAATCTGGAAAAAAATCTGGAAAAAAACTGTGAAAAAAACCGGAGGAGCTTGCCTAAGATGAGGCCATTACGGCTCGCCTTTAGGTGTCCTCCTCGGGATAGCGTAATTTAAAGAACGAGGGTCAGCAGAACGTAAAATAAAAAAAAAACAAAAAAACCGGAAAAAAATCTGGAAAATAAACTGTGAAAAAAATCGGAGGAGCTTGCCAAAGATGAGGCCATTACGGCTCACCTTTAGGTGTCCTCCTCGGGATAACGTCATTTAAAGAACGAGGGTCAGCGGAAGGTAAAAAAAAAAAAAAAAAAAAAAAAAAAAAAAAAAAAAGAAAAAAACCGAAAAAAAAATTTGGAATAAAACTGTGAAAAAAACCGGAGGAGCTTGCCAAAGATGAGGCCATTACGGCTCGCCTTTAGGTGTCCTCCTCGGGAGCGTCATTTAAAGAACGAGGGTCAGCAGAACGTATAAAAAAAAAAATAAAAAATAAAAAATACAAAACAAATAAAAACCGAAAAAAATATGGAAAAAAACCGGAGGAGCTTGCCAAAGATGAGGCCATTACGGCTCGCCTTTCGGTGTCCTCCTCGGGATAGCGTCATTTAAAGAACGAGGGTCAGCAGAACGTATAAAAAAAAATAAAAAACTGAAAAAAAAACCGGAGGAGCTTGCCAAAGATGAGGCCATTACGGCTCGCCTTTAGGTGTCCTCCTCGGGATAGCGTCATTTAAAGAACGAGGGTCAGCAGAACGTAATAAAAAAAAAAAAAAACTGAAAAAAAAATCTGGAAAAAACTGTGAAAAAAACCGGAGGAGCTTGCCAAAGATGAGGCCATTACGGCTCGCCTTTCGGTGTCCTCCTCGGGATAGCGTAATTTAAAGAACGAGTATCAGCAGAACGTAAATAAAAAAAAACCAGAAAAAAAATCTGGAAAATAAAATTGTGAAAAAAACCGGAGGAGCTTGCCAAAGATGAGGCCATTACGGCTCGCCTTTCGGTGTCCTCCTCGGGATAGCGTCATTTAAAGAACGAGGCTCAGCAGAACGTAAAAAAAAAAAAAAAAAAAAAAAAAAAAAAAAAAAAAAAAAACCGAAAAAAAAAATATGGAAAAAAAACTGTGAAAAAAACCGGAGGAGCTTGCCAAAGATGAGCCTATTACGGCTCACCTTTAGGTGTCCTCCTCGGGATAGCGTCATTTAAAGAACGAGGGTCAGCAGAACGTAAAAAAAAAAAAAAAAAAAAAAAAAAAAAAAAAAAAAACCGGAAAAAAATCTGGAATAAAACTGTGAAAAAAAACCGGAGGAGCTTGCCAAAGATGAGGCCATTACGGCTCGCCTTTAGGTCTCCTCCTCGGGATAGCGTCATTTAAAGAACGAGGGTCAGCAGAACTTAAAAAAAAAAAAAAAACAAAAAAAAACAAAAAAAACAAAAAAAACAAAAACAAAAACAAAAAAAACATAAAAAAACCGAAAAAAAAAATCTGGAAAAAAACCGGAG
>NC_142439.1:61192500-61207500 GCF_059453495.1 Arachis ipaensis | reverse complement strand
TTAAAAAAAAAAAAAAAACAAAAAAACAAAAAAACAAAAAAAAACAAAAAAACAAAAAAAACAAAAACAAAAACAAAAAAAACAAAAAAAAACCGAAAAAAAAAATCTGGAAAAAAATCGGAGGAGCTTGCCAAAGATGAGGCCATTACGGCTCGCCTTTAGGTGTCCTCCTCGGGATAGCGTCATTTAAAGAACGAGGGTCAGCAGAAGGAATAAAAAAAAAAAAAAAAAAAAACGGAAAAAAAATCTAAAAAAAAACTGTGAAAAAAACCGGAGGAGCTTGCCAAAGATGAGGCCATTACGGCTCGCCTTTAGGTGTCCTCCTCGGGATAGCGTCATTTAAAGAACGAGGGTCAGCAGAACGTAAAAAAAAAAAAAAAAAAAAAAAAAAAAAAAAAAAAAAAAAAAAAAAAAAAAAAAAAAAAAAAAAAAAAAAAAAAAAACTGGAAAAAAATCTGGAAAAAAACTGTGAAAAAAACCGGAGGAGCTTGCCAAAGATGAGGCCATTACGGCTCGCCTTTAGGTGTCCTCCTCGGGATAGCGTCATTTAAAGAACGAGGGTCAGCAGAACGTAAAAAAAAACAAAAAAAAAAAAACCGGTAAAAAAATCTGGAAAAAAACTGTGAAAAAAAACCGGAGGAGCTTGCCAAAGATGAGGCCATTAAGGCTCACCTTTAGGTGTCCTCCTCGGGATAGCGTCATTTAAAGAACGAGGGTCAGCGGAAGGTAAAAAAAAAAAATAGGAAAAAAAATCTGGAAAAAAACTGTGAAAAAAACCGGAGGAGCTTGCCAAAGATGAGGCCATTACGGCTCGCCTTTCGGTGTCCTCCTCGGGATAGCGTCATTTAAAGAACGAGGGTCAGCAGAACGTTAAAAAAAAAAAAAAAAAAAAAAAAAAAAAAAAAAAAAAAAAAAAAAACTGGAAAAAAAAACTGTGAAAAAAACCGGAGGAGCTTGCCAAAGATGAGGCCATTAAGGCTCACCTTTAGGTGTCCTCCTCGGGATAGCGTCATTTAAAGAACGAGATTCAGCGGAAGGTAAAAAAAAAAAAAAAACCGGAAAAAAAAATCTGGAAAAAAACTGTGAAAAAAACCGGAGGAGCTTGCCAAAGATGAGGCCATTACGGCTCGCCTTTAGGTGTCCTCCTCGGGATAGCGTCATTTAAAGAACGAGGGTCAGCAGATCGTAAAATAAAAAAAAAAAAAAACCCGGAAAAAAAAAACTGTGAAAAAAACCGGAGGAGCTTGCCAAAGATGAGGCCATTAAGGCTCACCTTTAGGTGTCCTCCTCGGGATAGCGTCATTTAAAGAACGAGGGTCAGCAGAACGTTAAAAAAAAAAATAAAAAAAAAAAACCGAAAAAAAAATCTGGAAAAAAACCGGAGGAGCTTGCCAAAGATGAGGCCATTACGGCTCGCCTTTAGGTGTCCTCCTCGGGATAGCGTCATTTAAAGAACGAGGGTCAGCAGAAGGAATAAAAAAAAAAAAAAACGGAAAAAAAATCTAGAAAAAAACTGTGAAAAAAACCGGAGGAGCTTGCCAAAGATGAGGCCATTACGGCTCGCCTTTAGGTGTCCTCCTCGGGATAGCGTCATTTAAAGAACGAGGGTCAGCAGAAGGAATAAAAAAAAAAAAAAAAAACGGAAAAAAAATCTAGAAAAAAACTGTGAAAAAAACCGGAGGAGCTTGCCAAAGATGAGGCCATTACGGCTCACCTTTAGGTGTCCTCCTCGGGATAGCGTCATTTAAAGAACGAGGATCAGCAGAACGTAAAAAAAAAAAAAAAAAAAAATCGGAAAAAAAATTTGGAATAAAACTGTGAAAAAAACCGGAGGAGCTTGCCAAAGATGAGGCCATTACGGCTCGCCTTTAGGTGTCCTCCTCGGGATAGCGTCATTTAAAGAACGAGGGTCAGCGGAAGGTAAAAAAAAAAAAAAAAAAAAAAAAAAAAAAAAAAAAAAAAAAAAAAAAAAAAAAAAAAAAACCGGAAAAAAAAATCTGGAAAAAAACTGTGAAAAAAATCGGAGGAGCTTGCCAAAGATGAGGCCATTACGGCTCGCCTTTCGGTGTCCTCCTTGGGATAGCGTCATTTAAAGAACGAGGGTCAGCAGAACGTAAAAAAAAAAAAAAAAAAAAAAAAAAAAAAAAAAAAAACCGGAAAAAAAATCTGGAAAAAAACTGTGAAAAAAATCGGAGGAGCTTGCCAAAGATGAGGCCATTACGGCTCGCCTTTCGGTGTCCTCCTTGGGATAGCGTCATTTAAAGAACGAGGGTCAGCAGAACGTAAAAAAAAAAAAAAAAAAAAAAAAAAAAAAAAAAAAAAAAAAAAAAAAAAAAAAAAAAAAAAACCGTAAAAAAATCTGGAAAAAAACTGTGAAAAAAACCGGAGGAGCTTGCCAAAGATGAGGCCATTACGGCTCGCCTTTAGGTGTCCTCCTCGGGATAGCGTAAATTAAAGAACGAGGGTCAGCAGAACATAAAATAAAAAAAATACAAAAAAAAATACAAAAAAACCGGAAAAAAAATCTGGAAAATAAACTGTGAAAAAAACCGGAGGAGCTTGCCAAAGATGAGGCCATTACGGCTCACCTTTAGGTGTCCTCCTCGGGATAACGTCATTTAAAGAACGAGGGTCAGCAGAACGTTTAAAAAAAAAAAAAATCTGGAAAAAAACTGTGAAAAAAACCGGAGGAGCTTGCCAAAGATGAGGCCATTACGGCTCGCCTTTAGGTGTCCTCCTCGGGATAGCGTCATTTAAAGAACGAGGGTCAGCAGAACGTAAAAAAAAAAAAAAAAAAAAAAAAAAAAAAAAAAAACCGAAAAAAAAATCTGGAAAAAAACTGTGAAAAAAACCGGAGGAGCTTGCCGAAGATGAGGCTATTAAGGCTCACCTTTAGGTGTCCTCCTCGGGATAGCGTCATTTAAAGAACGAGGGTCAGCAGAACGTAAAAAAAAAAAAAAAAAAATCTGGAAAAAAAACTGTGAAAAAAAACCGGAGGAGCTTGCCAAAGATGAGGCTATTACGGCTCACCTTTAGGTGTCCTCCTCGGGATAGCGTCATTTAACGAACGAGGGTCAGCAGAACGTAAAAAAAAAAAAAAAAAAAAAAACCGGAAAAAAAATCTGGAAAAAAACTGTGAAAAAAACCGGAGGAGCTTGCCAAAGATGAGGCCATTACGGCTCGCCTTTAGGTGTCCTCCTCGGGATAGCGTAATTTAAAGAACGAGGGTCAGCAGAACGTAAAATAAAAAAAAAACAAAAAAAAAACAAAAAAAAAAACAAAAAAACCGGAAAAAAATCTGGAAAATAAAACTGTGAAAAAAACCGGAGGAGCTTGCCAAAGATGAGGCCATTACGGCTCGCCTTTCGGTGTCCTCCTCGGGATAGCGTCATTTAAAGAACGAGGCTCAGCAGAACGTAAAAAAAAAAAAAAAAAAAAAAAAAAAAAAAAAAAAACCGAAAAAAAAAATATGGAAAAAAAACTGTGAAAAAAACCGGAGGAGCTTGCCAAAGATGAGGCCATTACGGCTCACCTTTAGGTGTCCTCCTCGGGATAGCGTTCATTTAAAGAACGAGGGTCAGCAGAACGTAAAAAAAAAAAAAAAAAAAAAAAAAAAAAAAAAAATCGGAAAAAAATCTGGAATAAAACTGTGAAAAAAAATTGGAGGAGCTTGCCAAAGATGAGGCCATTACGGCTAGCCTTTAGGTGTCCTCTTCGGGATAGCGTCATTTAAAGAACGAGGGTCAGCAGAAGGAATAAAAAAAAAAAAAAAACGGAAAAAAATCTAGAAAAAAACTGTGAAAAAAACCGGAGGAGCTTGCCAAAGATGAGGCCATTACGGCTCGCCTTTAGGTGTCCTCCTCGGGATAGCGTCATTTAAAGAACGAGGGTCAGCAGAACGTAAAAAAAAAAAAAAAAAAAAAAAAAAAAAAAAAAACTGGAAAAGAATCTGGAAAAAAAACTGTGAAAAAGACCGGAGGAGCTTGCCAAAGATGAGGCCATTACGGCTCGCCTTTAGGTGTCCACCTCGGGATAGCGTAATTTAAAGAACGAGGGTCAGCAGAACGTAAAATAAAAAAAAAAACAAAAAAACCGGAAAAAAAATCTGGAAAATAAACTGTGAAAAAAACCGGAGGAGCTTGCCAAAGATGAGGCCATTACGGCTCACCTTTAGGTGTCCTCCTTGGGATAGCGTCATTTAAAGAACGAGATTCAGCGGAAGGTAAAAAAAAAAAAAAAAAAAAAAAAAAAAAAAAAAAACCGGAAAAAAAAATCTGGAAAAAAACTGTGAAAAAAATCGGAGGAGCTTGCCAAAGATGAGGCCATTACGGCTCGCCTTTCGGTGTCCTCCTTGGGATAGCGTCATTTAAAGAACGAGGGTCAGCAGAACGTAAAAAAAAAAAAAAAAAAAAAAAAAAAAAAAAAAAAAAAAAAAAAAAACCGTAAAAAAATCTGGAAAAAAACTGTGAAAAAAACCGGAGGAGCTTGCCAAAGATGAGGCCATTACGGCTCGCCTTTAGGTGTCCTCCTCGGGATAGCGTAAATTAAAGAACGAGGGTCAGCAGAACATAAAATAAAAAAAATACAAAAAAAATACAAAAAAACCGGAAAAAAAATCTGGAAAATAAACTGTGAAAAAAACCGGAGGAGCTTGCCAAAGATGAGGCCATTACGGCTCACCTTTAGGTGTCCTCCTCGGGATAACGTCATTTAAAGAACGAGGGTCAGCAGAACGTTTAAAAAAAAAAAAAAAAAATCTGGAAAAAAACTGTGAAAAAAACCGGAGGAGCTTGCCAAAGATGAGGCCATTACGGCTCGCCTTTAGGTGTCCTCCTCGGGATAGCGTCATTTAAAGAACGAGGGTCAGCAGAACATAAAAAAAAAAAAAAAAAAAAAAAAAAAAAAAAACCGAAAAAAAAATCTGGAAAAAAACTGTGAAAAAAACCGGAGGAGCTTGCCGAAGATGAGGCTATTAAGGCTCACCTTTAGGTGTCCTCCTCGGGATAGCGTCATTTAAAGAACGAGGGTCAGCAGAACGTAAAAAAAAAAAAAAAATCTGGAAAAAAAACTGTGAAAAAAAACCGGAGGAGCTTGCCAAAGATGAGGCTATTACGGCTCACCTTTAGGTGTCCTCCTCGGGATAGCGTCATTTAACGAACGAGGGTCAGCAGAACGTAAAAAAAAAAAAAAAAAAAAAAACCGGAAAAAAAATCTGGAAAAAAACTGTGAAAAAAACCGGAGGAGCTTGCCAAAGATGAGGCCATTACGGCTCGCCTTTAGGTGTCCTCCTCGGGATAGCGTAATTTAAAGAACGAGGGTCAGCAGAACGTAAAATAAAAAAAAAACAAAAAAAAAAACAAAAAAAAAACAAAAAAAACGGAAAAAAATCTGGAAAATAAAACTGTGAAAAAAACCGGAGGAGCTTCCCAAAGATGAGGCCATTACGGCTCGCCTTTCGGTGTCCTCCTCGGGATAGCGTCATTTAAAGAACGAGGCTCAGCAGAACGTAAAAAAAAAAAAAAAAAAAAAAAAAAAAAAAAAAAAAAAAAAAAAAAAAACCGAAAAAAAAAATATGGAAAAAAAACTGTGAAAAAAACCGGAGGAGCTTGCCAAAGATGAGGCCATTACGGCTCACCTTTAGGTGTCCTCCTCGGGATAGCGTTCATTTAAAGAACGAGGGTCAGCAGAACGTAAAAAAAAAAAAAAAAAAAAAAAAAAAAAAAAAATCGGAAAAAAATCTGGAATAAAACTGTGAAAAAAAACCGGAGGAGCTTGCCAAAGATGAGGCCATTACGGCTAGCCTTTAGGTGTCCTCCTCGGGATAGCGTCATTTAAAGAACGAGGGTCAGCAGAAGGAATAAAAAAAAAAAAAAAACGGAAAAAAATCTAGAAAAAAACTGTGAAAAAAACCGGAGGAGCTTGCCAAAGATGAGGCCATTACGGCTCGCCTTTAGGTGTCCTCCTCGGGATAGCGTCATTTAAAGAACGAGGGTCAGCAGAACGTAAAAAAAAAAAAAAAAAAAAAAAAAAAAAAAAAAAAAAAAAAAAAAACTGGAAAAGAATCTGGAAAAAAAACTGTGAAAAAGACCGGAGGAGCTTGCCAAAGATGAGGCCATTACGGCTCGCCTTTAGGTGTCCACCTCGGGATAGCGTAATTTAAAGAACGAGGGTCAGCAGAACGTAAAATAAAAAAAAAAAACAAAAAAACCGGAAAAAAAATCTGGAAAATAAACTGTGAAAAAAACCGGAGGAGCTTGCCAAAGATGAGGCCATTACGGCTCACCTTTAGGTGTCCTCCTTGGGATAGCGTCATTTAAAGAACGAGATTCAGCGGAAGGTAAAAAAAAAAAAAAAAAAAAAAAAAAAAAAAAAAAAAAAAAAAAAAAAAAAAACCGGAAAAAAAAATCTGGAAAAAAACTGTGAAAAAAATCGGAGGAGCTTGCCAAAGATGAGGCCATTACGGCTCGCCTTTCGGTGTCCTCCTTGGGATAGCGTCATTTAAAGAACGAGGGTCAGCAGAACGTATAAAAAAAAAAAAAAAACCGTAAAAAAACCTGGAAAAAAACTGTGAAAAAAACCGGAGGAGCTTGCCAAAGATGAGGCCATTACGGCTCGCCTTTAGGTGTCCTCCTCGGGATAGCGTAATTTAAAGAACGAGGGTCAGCGGAACGTAAAATAAAAAAAAAACAAAAAAACCGGAAAAAAATCTGGAAAATAAACTGTGAAAAAAACCGGAGGAGCTTGCCAAAGATGAGGCCATTACGGCTCGCCTTTAGGTGTCCTCCTCGGGATAGCGTAAATTAAAGAACGAGGGTCAGCAGAACATAAAATAAAAAAAATACAAAAAAAAATACAAAAAAACAGGAAAAAAAATCTGGAAAATAAACTGTGAAAAAAACCGGAGGAGCTTGCCAAAGATGAGGCCATTACGGCTCACCTTTAGGTGTCCTCCTCGGGATAACGTCATTTAAAGAACGAGGGTCAGCAGAACGTTTAAAAAAAAAAAAAATCTGGAAAAAAACTGTGAAAAAAACCGGAGGAGCTTGCCAAAGATGAGGCCATTACGGCTCGCCTTTAGGTGTCCTCCTCGGGATAGCGTCATTTAAAGAACGAGGGTCAGCAGAACGTAAAAAAAAAAAAAAAAAAAAAAAAAAAAAAAAAAAAAAAAAAAAAAAAAAAAAAAACCGAAAAAAAAATCTGGAAAAAAACTGTGAAAAAAACCGGAGGAGCTTGCCGAAGATGAGGCTATTAAGGCTCACCTTTAGGTGTCCTCCTCGGGATAGCGTCATTTAAAGAACGAGGGTCAGCAGAACGTAAAAAAAAAAAAAAAAAAATCTGGAAAAAAAACTGTGAAAAAAAACCGGAGGAGCTTGCCAAAGATGAGGCTATTACGGCTCACCTTTAGGTGTCCTCCTCGGGATAGCGTCATTTAACGAACGAGGGTCAGCAGAACGTAAAAAAAAAAAAAAAAAAAAAAACCGGAAAAAAAATCTGGAAAAAAACTGTGAAAAAAACCGGAGGAGCTTGCCAAAGATGAGGCCATTACGGCTCGCCTTTAGGTGTCCTCCTCGGGATAGCGTAATTTAAAGAACGAGGGTCAGCAGAACGTAAAATAAAAAAAAACAAAAAAAAAAACAAAAAAACCGGAAAAAAATCTGGAAAATAAAACTGTGAAAAAAACCGGAGGAGCTTGCCAAAGATGAGGCCATTACGGCTCGCCTTTCGGTGTCCTCCTCGGGATAGCGTCATTTAAAGAACGAGGCTCAGCAGAACGTAAAAAAAAAAAAAAAAAAAAAAAAAAAAAAAAAAAAACCGAAAAAAAAAATATGGAAAAAAAACTGTGAAAAAAACCGGAGGAGCTTGCCAAAGATGAGGCCATTACGGCTCACCTTTAGGTGTCCTCCTCGGGATAGCGTCATTTAAAGAACGAGGGTCAGCAGAACGTAAAAAAAAAAAAAAAAAAAAAAAAAAAAAAATCGTAAAAAAATCTGGAATAAAACTGTGAAAAAAAACCGGAGGAGCTTGCCAAAGATGAGGCCATTACGGCTAGCCTTTAGGTGTCCTCCTCGGGATAGCGTCATTTAAAGAACGAGGGTCAGCAGAAGGAATAAAAAAAAAAAAAAAAAACGGAAAAAAATCTAGAAAAAAACTGTGAAAGAAACCGGAGGAGCTTGCCAAAGATGAGGCCATTACGGCTCGCCTTTAGGTGTCCTCCTCGGGATAGCGTCATTTAAAGAACGAGGGTCAGCAGAACGTAAAAAAAAAAAAAAAAAAAAAAAAAAAAAAAAAAAAAAAAAAAAAAAAAAAAAAAAAAAAAAAAAAAAAAAAAAACTGGAAAAGAATCTGGAAAAAAAACTGTGAAAAAGACCGGAGGAGCTTGCCAAAGATGAGGCCATTACGGCTCGCCTTTAGGTGTCCACCTCGGGATAGCGTAATTTAAAGAACGAGGGTCAGCAGAACGTAAAATAAAAAAAAAAACCGGAAAAAAATCTGGAAAATAAACTGTGAAAAAAACCGGAGGAGCTTGCCAAAGATGAGGCCATTACGGCTCACCTTTAGGTGTCCTCCTCGGGATAGCGTCATTTAAAGAACGAGATTCAGCGGAAGGTAAAAAAAAAAAAAAAAAAAAAACCGGAAAAAAAAATCTGGAAAAAAACTGTGAAAAAAATCGGAGGAGCTTGCCAAAGATGAGGCCATTACGGCTCGCCTTTCGGTGTCCTCCTTGGGATAGCGTCATTTAAAGAACGAGGGTCAGCAGAACGTATAAAAAAAAAAAAAAAAAAAAAAAAAAAACCGTAAAAAAATCTGGAAAAAAACTGTGAAAAAAACCGGAGGAGCTTGCCAAAGATGAGGCCATTACGGCTCGCCTTTAGGTGTCCTCCTCGGGATAGCGTAATTTAAAGAACGAGGGTCAGCAGAACGTAAAAAAAAAAAAAAAAAAAAAACCGGAAAAAAAATCTGGAAAAAAACTGTGAAAAAAACCGGAGGAGCTTGCCAAAGATGAGGCCATTACGGCTCGCCTTTAGGTGTCCTCCTCGGGATAGCGTAATTTAAAGAACGAGGGTCAGCAGAACGTAAAATAAAAAAAAACAAAAAAAAAAACAAAAAAAAAAACAAAAAAACCGGAAAAAAATCTGGAAAATAAAACTGTGAAAAAAACCGGAGGAGCTTGCCAAAGATGAGGCCATTACGGCTCGCCTTTCGGTGTCCTCCTCGGGATAGCGTCATTTAAAGAACGAGGCTCAGCAGAACGTAAAAAAAAAAAAAAAAAAAAAAAAAAAAAAAAAAAAAAAAAAAAAAAAAAAAAAAAAAAAAAAAAAAAAAAAAAAAACCGAAAAAAAAAATATGGAAAAAAAACTGTGAAAAACACCGGAGGAGCTTGCCAAAGATGAGGCCATTACGGCTCACCTTTAGGTGTCCTCCTCGGGATAGCGTCATTTAAAGAACGAGGGTCAGCAGAACGTAAAAAAAAAAAAAAAAAAAAAAAAAAAAAAAAAAAAAAAAAAAAAAAAAAAAAAAAAAAAATCGGAAAAAAATCTGGAATAAAACTGTGAAAAAAAACCGGAGGAGCTTGCCAAAGATGAGGCCATTACGGCTAGCCTTTAGGTGTCCTCCTCGGGATAGCGTCATTTAAAGAACGAGGGTCAGCAGAAGGAATAAAAAAAAAAAAAAAAACGGAAAAAAATCTAGAAAAAAACTGTGAAAGAAACCGGAGGAGCTTGCCAAAGATGAGGCCATTACGGCTCGCCTTTAGGTGTCCTCCTCGGGATAGCGTCATTTAAAGAACGAGGGTCAGCAGAACGTAAAAAAAAAAAAAAAAAAAAAAAAAAAAAAAAAAAAAAAAAAAAAAAAAAAAAAAAAAAAAAAAAAAAACAGGAAAAGAATCTGGAAAAAAAACTGTGAAAAAGACCGGAGGAGCTTGCCAAAGATGAGGCCATTACGGCTCGCCTTTAGGTGTCCACCTCGGGATAGCGTAATTTAAAGAACGAGGGTCAGCAGAACGTAAAATAAAAAAAAAAACCGGAAAAAAAATCTGGAAAATAAACTGTGAAAAAAACCGGAGGAGCTTGCCAAAGATGAGGCCATTACGGCTCACCTTTAGGTGTCCTCCTCGGGATAGCGTCATTTAAAGAACGAGATTCAGCGGAAGGTAAAAAAAAAAAAAAAAAAAAAAACCGGAAAAAAAAATCTGGAAAAAAACTGTGAAAAAAATCGGAGGAGCTTGCCAAAGATGAGGCCATTACGGCTCGCCTTTCGGTGTCCTCCTTGGGATAGCGTCATTTAAAGAACGAGGGTCAGCAGAACGTATAAAAAAAAAAAAAAAAAAAAAAAAAAAACCGTAAAAAAATCTGGAAAAAAACTGTGAAAAAAACCGGAGGAGCTTGCCAAAGATGAGGCCATTACGGCTCGCCTTTAGGTGTCCTCCTCGGGATAGCGTAATTTAAAGAACGAGGGTCAGCAGAACGTAAAATAAAAAAAAAACAAAAAAACCGGAAAAAAATCTGGAAAATAAACTGTGAAAAAAACCGGAGGAGCTTGCCAAAGATGAGGCCATTACGGCTCGCCTTTAGGTGTCCTCCTCGGGATAGCGTAAATTAAAGAACGAGGGTCAGCAGAACATAAAATAAAAAAAATACAAAAAAAAATACAAAAAAACCGGAAAAAAAATCTGGAAAATAAACTGTGAAAAAAACCGGAGGAGCTTGCCAAAGATGAGGCCATTACGGCTCACCTTTAGGTGTCCTCCTCGGGATAACGTCATTTAAAGAACGAGGGTCAGCAGAACGTTTAAAAAAAAAAAAAAATCTGGAAAAAAACTGTGAAAAAAACCGGAGGAGCTTGCCAAAGATGAGGCCATTACGGCTCGCCTTTAGGTGTCCTCCTCGGGATAGCGTCATTTAAAGAACGAGGGTCAGCAGAACGTAAAAAAAAAAAAAAAAAAAAAAAAAAAAAAAAAAAAAAAAAAAAAAAAAAAAACCGAAAAAAAAATCTGGAAAAAAACTGTGAAAAAAACCGGAGGAGCTTGCCGAAGATGAGGCTATTAAGGCTCACCTTTAGGTGTCCTCCTCGGGATAGCGTCATTTAAAGAACGAGGGTCAGCAGAACGTAAAAAAAAAAAAAAAAAAAATCTGGAAAAAAAACTGTGAAAAAAAACTGGAGGAGCTTGCCAAAGATGAGGCTATTACGGCTCACCTTTAGGTGTCCTCCTCGGGATAGCGTCATTTAACGAACGAGGGTCAACAGAACGTAAAAAAAAAAAAAAAAAAAAAAACCGGAAAAAAAATCTGGAAAAAAACTGTGAAAAAAACCGGAGGAGCTTGCCAAAGATGAGGCCATTACGGCTCGCCTTTAGGTGTCCTCCTCGGGATAGCGTAATTTAAAGAACGAGGGTCAGCAGAACGTAAAATAAAAAAAAAACAAAAAAAAAAACAAAAAAAAAACAAAAAAACCGGAAAAAAATCTGGAAAATAAAACTGTGAAAACAACCGGAGGTGCTTGCCAAAGATGAGGCCATTACGGCTCGCCTTTCGGTGTCCTCCTCGGGATAGCGTCATTTAAAGAACGAGGCTCAGCAGAACGTTAAAAAAAAAAAAAAAAAAAAAAAAAAAAAAAAAAAAAAACCGAAAAAAAAAAATGGAAAAAAAACTGTGAAAAAAACCGGAGGAGCTTGCCAAAGATGAGGCCATTACGGCTCACCTTTAGGTGTCCTCCTCGGGATAGCGTCATTTAAAGAACGAGGGTCAGCAGAACGTAAAAAAAAAAAAAAAAAAAAAAAAAAAAAAAAAAAATCGAAAAAAAATCTGGAATAAAACTGTGAAAAAAAACCGGAGGAGCTTGCCAAAGATGAGGCCATTACGGCTAGCCTTTAGGTGTCCTCCTCGGGATAGCGTCATTTAAAGAACGAGGGTCAGCAGAAGGAATAATAAAAAAAAAAAAACGGAAAAAAATCTAGAAAAAAACTGTGAAAAAAACCGGAGGAGCTTGCCAAAGATGAGGCCATTACGGCTCGCCTTTACGTGTCCTCCTCGGGATAGCGTCATTTAAAGAACGAGGGTCAGCAGAACGTAAAAAAAAAAAAAAAAAAAAAAAAAAAAAAAAAAAAAAAAAAAAACTGGAAAAGAATCTGGAAAAAAAACTGTGAAAAAGACCGGAGGAGCTTGCCAAAGATGAGGCCATTACGGCTCGCCTTTAGGTGTCCACCTCGGGATAGCGTAATTTAAAGAACGAGGGTCAGCAGAACGTAAAATAAAAAAAAAAACAAAAAAACCGGAAAAAAAATCTGGAAAATAAACTGTGAAAAAAACCGGAGGAGCTTGCCAAAGATGAGGCCATTACGGCTCACCTTTAGGTGTCCTCCTCGGGATAACGTCATTTAAAGAACGAGGGTCAGCAGAACGTTTAAAAAAAAAAATCTGGAAAAAAACTGTGAAAAAAACCGGAGGAGCCTGCCAAAGATGAGGCCATTACAGCTCGCCTTTAGGTGTCCTCCTCGGGATAGCGTCATTTAAAGAACGAGGGTCAGCAGAACGTAAAAAAAAAAAAAAAAAAAAAAAAAAAAAAAAAAAAAAAAAAAAAAAAAAAAAAACCGGAAAAAAAATCTGGAAAAAAACTGTGAAAAAAAACCGGAGGAGGTTGCCAAAGACGAGGCCATTAAGGCTCACCTTTAGGTGTCCTCCTCGGGATAGAGTCATTTAAACAACGAGGGTCAGCGGAAGGTAAAAAAAAAAAAATAGGAAAAAAAAATCTGGAAAAAACTGTGAAAAAAATCGGAGGAGCTTGCCAAAGATGAGGCCATTACGGCTCGCCTTTCGGTGTCCTCCTCGGGATAGCGTCATTTAAAGAACGAGGGTCAGCAGAACGTAAAAAAAAAAAAAAAAAAAAAAAAAAAAACCCGGAAAAAAAAACTGTGAAAAAAACCGGAGGAGCTTGCCAAAGATGAGGCCATTAAGGCTCACCTTTAGGTGTCCTCCTCGGGATAGCGTCATTTAAAGAACGAGGGTCAGCAGAACGTTAAAAAAAAAAAAAAAAAAAAACCGAAAAAAAAATCTGGAATAAAACTGTGAAAAAAACCGGAGGAGCTTGCCAAAGATGAGGCCATTACGGCTTGCCTTTCGGTGTCCTCCTCGGGATAGCGTCATTTAAAGAACGAGGCTCAGCAGAACGTAAAAAAAAAAAAAAAAAAAAAAAAAAAAAAAAAATCCGAAAAAAAAAAAAAAAAATCCGAAAAAAAAAAACTGTGAAAAAAACCGGAGGAGCTTGCCAAAGATGAGGCCATTAAGGCTCGCCTTTAGGTGTCCACCTCGGGATAGCGTAATTTAAAGAACGAGGGTCAGCAGAACGTAAAATAAAAAAAAAACAAAAAAACCGGAAAAAAAATCTGGAAAATAAACTGTGAAAAAAAAAGGAGGAGCTTGCCAAAGATGAGGCCATTACGGCTCACCTTTAGGTGTCCTCCTCGGGATAACGTCATTTAAAGAACGAGGGTCAGCAGAACGTTTAAAAAAAAAAATCTGGAAAAAAACTGTGAAAAAAACCGGAGAAGCCTGCCAAAGATGAGGCCATTACAGCTCGCCTTTAGGTGTCCTCCTCGGGATAGCGTCATTTAAAGAACGAGGGTCAGCAGAACGTACAAAAAAAAAAAAAAAAAAAAAAAAAAAACCGGAAAAAAAATCTGGAAAAAAACTGTGAAAAAAAACCGGAGGAGCTTGCCAAAGACGAGGCCATTAAGGCTCACCTTTAGGTGTCCTCCTCGGGATAGAGTCATTTAAACAACGAGGGTCAGCGGAAGGTAAAAAAAAAAAATAGGAAAAAAAAATCTGGAAAAAACTGTGAAAAAAACCGGAGGAGCTTGCCAAAGATGAGGCCATTACGGCTCGCCTTTCGGTGTCCTCCTCGGGATAGCGTCATTTAAAGAACGAGGGTCAGCAGAACGTAAAAAAAAAAAAAAAAAAAAAAAAAAAAAAAAAAAATAAATCCGGAAAAAAAAAACTGTGAAAAAACCGGAGGAGCTTGCCAAAGATGAGGCCATTAAGGCTCACCTTTAGGTGTCCTCCTCGGGATAGCGTCATTTAAAGAACGAGGGTCAGCAGAACGTTAAAAAAAAAAAAAAAAAAAACCGAAAAAAAAATCTGGAATAAAACTGTGAAAAAAACCGGAGGAGCTTGCCAAAGATGAGGCCATTACGGCTTGCCTTTCGGTGTCCTCCTCGGGATAGCGTCATTTAAAGAACGAGGCTCAGCAGAACGTAAAAAAAAAAAAAAAAAAAAAAAAAAAAAAAAAAAAAACCCGAAAAAAAAAAACTGTGAAAAAAACCGGAGGAGCTTGCCAAAGATGAGGCCATTAAGGCTCACCTTTAGGTGTCCTCCTCGGGATAGCGTCATTTAAAGAACGAGGGTCAGCAGAACGTTAAAAAAAAAAAACCGAAAAAAAATCTGGAATAAAACTGTGAAAAAAACCGGAGGAGCTTGCCAAAGATGAGGCCATTACGGCTCGCCTTTAGGTGTCCTCCTCGGGATAGCGTCATTTAAAGAACGAGGGTCAGCGGAAGGTAAAAAAAAAAAAAAAAAAAAAAAAAAAAAAAAAAAAAAAAAACTGGAAAATAAAATCTGGAAAAAAACTGTGAAAAAAATCGGAGGAGCTTGCCAAAGATGAGGCCATTAAGGCTCACCTTTAGGTGTCCTCCTCGGGATAGCGTCATTTAAAGAACGAGATTCAGCGGAAGGTAAAAAAATAAAATAAAAAAAAAAAAACCGGTAAAAAAAATCTGGAAAAAAACTGTGAAAAAAATCGGAGGAGCTTGCCAAAGATGAGGCCATTACGGCTCGCCTTTCGGTGTCCTCCTCGGGATAGCGTCATTTAAAGAACGAGGGTCAGCAGAACGTAAAAAAAAAAAAAAAAAAAAAAAAAAAAAAAAAAAAAAAAAAAAAAAAACGTAAAAAAAATCTGGAAAAAAACTGTGAAAAAAACCGGAGGAGCTTGCCAAAGATGAGGCCATTACGG
>NC_142439.1:61157500-61182500 GCF_059453495.1 Arachis ipaensis | reverse complement strand
GTCATTTAAAGAACGAGGGTCAGCAGAAGGAATAAAAAAAAAAAAAAAACGGAAAAAAATCTAGAAAAAAACTGTGAAAAAAACCGGAGGAGCTTGCCAAAGATGAGGCCATTACGGCTCGCCTTTAGGTGTCCTCCTCGGGATAGCGTCATTTAAAGAACGAGGGTCAGCAGAACGTAAAAAAAAAAAAAAAAAAAAAAAAAAAAAAAAAAAAAAATGGATAAAAATCTGGAAAAGAAACTGTGAAAAAAACCGGAGGAGCTTGCCAAAGATGAGGCCATTACGGCTCGCCTTTAGGTGTCCTCCTCGGGATAGCGTAATTTAAAGAACGAGGGTCAGCAGAACGTAAAATAAAAAAAAAAAACAAAAAAACCGGAAAAAAAATCTGGAAAATAAACTGTGAAAAAAACCGGAGGAGCTTGCCAAAGATGAGGCCATTACGGCTCACCTTTAGGTGTCCTCCTCGGGATAACGTCATTTAAAGAAAGAGGGTCAGCAGAACGTTTAAAAAAAAAAATCTGGAAAAAACCTGTGAAAAAAACCGGAGGAGCCTGCCAAAGATGAGGCCATTACGGCTCGCCTTTAGGTGTCCTCCTCGGGATAGCGTCATTTAAAGAACGAGGGTCAGCAGAACGTAAAAAAAAACAAAAAAAAAAAACCGGAAAAAAAATCTGGAAAAAAACTGTGAAAAATAACCGGAGGACATTAAGGCTCACCTTTAGGTGTCCTCCTCGGGATAGCGTCATTTAAAGAACGAGGGTCAGCGGAAGGTAAAAAAAAAAAAAATAGGAAAAAAAAATCTGGAAAAAACTGTGAAAAAAACCAGAGGAGCTTGCCAAAGATGAGGCCATTACGGCGCGCCTTTCGGTGTCCTCCTTGGGATAGCGTCATTTAAAGAACGAGGGTCAGCAGAACGTAAAAAAAAAAAAAAAAAAATCTAGAAAAAAACTGTGAAAAAAACCGAAGGAGCTTGCCAAAGATGAGGCCATTACGGCTCGCCTTTAGGTGTCCTCCTCGGGATAGCGTCATTTAAAGAACGAGGGTCAGCAGAACGTAAAAAAAAAAAAAAAAAAAACTGGAAAAAAATCTGGAAAAAAAACTGTGAAAAAAACTGGAGGAGCTTGCCAAAGATGAGGCCATTACGGCTCGCCTTTAGGTGTCCTCCTCGGGATAGCGTAATTTAAAGAACGAGGGTCAGCAGAACGTAAAATAAAACAAAAAAACAAAAAAACCGGAAAAAAAATCTGGAAAATAAACTGTGAAAAAAACCGGAGGAGCTTGCCAAAGATGAGGCCATTACGGCTCACCTTTAGGTGTCCTCCTCGGGATAACGTCATTTAAAGAAAGAGGGTCAGCAGAACGTTTAAAAAAAAAAAATCTGGAAAAAAACTGTGAAAAAAACCGGAGGAGCCTGCCAAAGATGAGGCCATTACGGCTCGCCTTTAGGTGTCCTCCTCGGGATAGCGTCATTTAAAGAACGAGGGTCAGCAGAAAGTAAAAAAAAACAAAAAAAAAACCGGAAAAAAAATCTGGAAAAAAACTGTGAAAAAAAACCGGAGGACATTAAGGCTCACCTTTAGGTGTCCTCCTCGGGATAGCGTCATTTAAAGAACGAGGGTCAGCGGAAGGTAAAAAAAAAAAAAAAATAGGAAAAAAAATCTGGAAAAAACTGTGAAAAAAACCAGAGGAGCTTGCCAAAGATGAGGCCATTACGGCGCGCCTTTCGGTGTCCTCCTCCGGATAGCGTCATTTAAAGAACGAGGGTCAGCAGAACGTAAAAAAAAAAAAAAAAAAAAAAAAAAAAAAAAAAAAAAAAAAAAAAAAAAAAAAAAAAAAAAAAAAAAACCCGGAAAAAAAAAACTGTGAAAAAAACCGGAGGTGCTTGCCAAAGATGAGGCCATTAAGGCTCACCTTTAGGTGTCCTCCTCGGGATAGCGTCATTTAAAGAACGAGGGTCAGCAGAACGTTAAAAAAAAAAAAAAAAAAAAAAAAAAAAAAAAAAAAACCGAAAAAAAAATCTGGAATAAAACTGTGAAAAAAACCGGAGGAGCTTGCCAAAGATGAGGCCATTACGGCTCGCCTTTCGGTGTCCTCCTCGGGATAGCGTCATTTAAAGAACGAGGCTCAGCAGAACGTAAAAAAAAAAAAAAAAAAAAAAACCCGGAAAAAAAAACTGTGAAAAAAACCGGAGGAGCTTGCCAAAGATGAGGCCATTAAGGCTCACCTTTAGGTGTCCTCCTCGGGATAGCGTCATTTAAAGAACGAGGGTCAGCAGAGCGTTAAAAAAAAAATAATAAAAAAAAAACCGAAAAAAAAATCTGGAATAAAACTGTGAAAAAAAAACGGAGGAGCTTGCCAAAGATGAGGCCATTACGGCTCGCCTTTAGGTGTCCTCCTCGAGATAGCGTCATTTAAAGAACGAGGGTCAGCGGAAGGTTAAAAAAAAAAAAAAAAAAAAAAAAAAAAAAAAAAAAAAAAAAAAAACTGGAAAAAAAATCTGGAAAAAAACTGTGAAAAAAATCGGAGGAGCTTGCCAAAGATGAGGCCATTACGGCTCGCCTTTCGGTGTCCTCCTCGGGATAGCGTCATTTAAAGAACGAGGGTCAGCAGAACGTAAAAAAAAAAAAAAAAAAAAAAAAAAAAAAAAACCGTAAAAAAAATCTGGAAAAAAACTGTGAAAAAAACCGGAGGAGCTTGCCAAAGATGAGGCCATTATGGCTCGCCTTTAGGTGTCCTCCTCGGGATAGCGTAATTTAAAGAACGAGGGTCAGCAGAACGTAAAATAAAAAAAAAAAACAAAAAAACCGGAAAAAAATCTGGAAAATAAACTGTGAAAAAAACCGGAGGAGCTTGCCAAAGATGAGGCCATTACGGCTCGCCTTTAGGTGTCCTCCTCGGGATAGCGTAAATTAAAGAACGAGGGTCAGCAGAACGTAAAATAAAAAAAATACAAAAAAAAAACAAAAAAACCGGAAAAAAAATCTGGAAAATAAACTGTGAAAAAAACCGGAGGAGCTTGCCAAAGATGAGGCCATTACGGCTCACCTTTAGGTGTCCTCCTCGGGATAACGTCATTTAAAGAACGAGGGTCAGCAGAACGTTTAAAAAAAAAAAAAAATCTGGAAAAAAACTGTGAAAAAAACCGGAGGAGCTTGCCAAAGATGAGGCCATTACGGCTCGCCTTTAGGTGTCCTCCTCGGGATAGCGTCTTTTAAAGAACGAGGGTCAGCAGAACGTATAAAAAAAAAAAAAAAAAAAAAAAAAAAAAAAAAAAAAAACCGGAAAAAAAATCTGGAAAAAAACTGTGAAAAAAAATCTGAGGAGCTTGCCAAAGATGAGGCTATTAAGGCTCACCTTTAGGTGTCCTCCTCGGGATAGCGTCATTTAAAGAACGAGGGTCAGCGGAAGGTAAAAAAAAAAAAAAAAAAAAATCGGAAAAAAAAATCTGAAAAAAAACCGGAAAAAATATCTGGAAAAAAACTGTGAAAAAAACCGGAGGAGCTTGCCAAAGATGAGACCATTACGGCTCGCCTTTCGGTGTCCTCCTCGGGATAGCGTCATTTAAAGAACGAGGGTCAGCAGAACGTAAAAAAAAAAAAAAAAAAAAAAAATCGGAAAAAAATCTGGAATAAAACTGTGAAAAAAAACCGGAGGAGCTTGCCAAAGATGAGGCCATTACGGCTCGCCTTTAGGTCTCCTCCTCGGGATAGCGTCATTTAAAGAACGAGGGTCAGCAGAACTTAAAAAAAAAAAAAAAACAAAAAAAAACAAAAACAAAAAAAACAAAAAAAAAAAAAAAAAAAAACCGAAAAAAAATCTGGAAAAAAACCGGAGGAGCTTGCCAAAGATGAGGCCATTACGGCTCGCCTTTAGGTGTCCTCCTCGGGATAGCGTCATTTAAAGAACGAGGGTCAGCAGAAGGAATAAAAAAAAAAAAACGGAAAAAAATCTAGAAAAAAACTGTGAAAAAAACCGGAGGAGCTTGACAAAGATGAGGCCATTACGGCTCGCCTTTAGGTGTCCTCCTCGGGATAGCGTCATTTAAAGAACGAGGGTCAGCAGAACGTAAAAAAAAAAAAAAAAAAAAAAAAAAAAAAAAAAAAAAAAAAAAAAAAAAAAAAAAAAAAAACCCGGAAAAAAAAAACTGTGAAAAAAACCGGAGGAGCTTGCCAAAGATGAGGCCATTAAGGCTCACCTTTAGGTGTCCTCCTCGGGATAGCGTAATTTAAAGAACGAGGGTCAGCAGAACGTAAAATAAAAAAAAAAACAAAAAAACCGGAAAAAAAATCTGGAAAATAAACTGTGAAAAAAACCGGAGGAGCTTGCCAAAGATGAGGCCATTACGGCTCACCTTTAGGTGTCCTCCTCGGGATAACGTCATTTAAAGAACGAGGGTCAGCAGAACGTTTAAAAAAAAATCTGGAAAAAAACTGTGAAAAAAACCGGAGGAGCCTGCCAAAGATGAGGCCATTACGGCTCGCCTTTAGGTGTCCTCCTCGGGATAGCGTAATTTAAAGAACGAGGGTCAGCAGAACGTAAAATAAAAAAAAACAAAAAAAAAAACAAAAAAACCGGAAAAAAATCTGGAAAATAAACTGTGAAAAAAACCGGAGGAGCTTGCCAAAGATGAGGCCATTACGGCTCGCCTTTAGGTGTCCTCCTCGGGATAGCGTAAATTAAAGAACGAGGGTCAGCAGAACGTAAAATAAAAAAAATACAAAAATAAAAACAAAAAAACCGGAAAAAAAACTCTGGAAAATAAACTGTGAAAAAAATCGGAGGAGCTTGCCAAAGATGAGGCCATTACGGCTCACCTTTAGGTGTCATCCTCGGGATAACGTCATTTAAAGAACGAGGGTCAGCAGAACGTTTAAAAAAAAAAAAAAAAATCTGGAAAAAAACTGTGAAAAAAACCGGAGAAGCTTGCCAAAGATGAGGCCATTACGGCTCGCCTTTAGGTGTCCTCCTCGGGATAGCGTCATTTAAAGAACGAGGGTCAGCAGAACGTTAAAAAAAAAAAAAAAAAAAAAACCGGAAAAAAAATCTGGAAAAAAACTGTGAAAAAAAACCGGAGGAGCTTGCCAAAGATGAGGCTATTAAGGCTCACCTTTAGGTGTCCTCCTCGGGATAGCGTCATTTAAAGAACGAGGGTCAGCGGAAGGTAAAAAAAAAAAAAAAAAAAAAAAAAAAAAAAACCAGAAAAAAAAATCTGAAAAAAAACCGAAAAAAAAATCTGGAAAAAAACTGTGAAAAAAACCGGAGGAGCTTGCCAAAGATGAGACCATTACGGCTCGCCTTTCGGTGTCCTCCTCGGGATAGCGTCATTTAAAGAACGAGGGTCAGCAGAACGTAAAAAAAAAAAAAAAAAAAAAAAAAAAAAAAAAAAAAAAAAAAATCTGGAAAAAAAACTGTGAAAAAAAAACCGGAGGAGCTTGCCAAAGATGAGGCTATTACGGCTCACCTTTAGGTGTCCTCCTCGGGATAGCGTCATTTAAAGAACGAGGGTCAACAGAACGTAAAAAAAAAAAAAAAAAAAAAAAAAAAACCCGGAAAAAAAAAACTGTGAAAAAAACCGGAGGAGCTTGCCAAAGATGAGGCCATTAAGGCTCACCTTTAGGTGTCCTCCTCGGGATAGCGTAATTTAAAGAACGAGGGTCAGCAGAACGTAAAATAAAAAAAAAACAAAAAAACCGGAAAAAAAATCTGGAAAATAAACTGTGAAAAAAACCGGAGGAGCTTGCCAAAGATGAGGCCATTACGGCTCACCTTTAGGTGTCCTCCTCGGGATAACGTCATTTAAAGAACGAGGGTCAGCAGAACGTTTAAAAAAAAATCTGGAAAAAAAGTGTGAAAAAAACCGGAGGAGCCTGCCAAAGATGAGGCCATTACGGCTCGCCTTTAGGTGTCCTCCTCGGGATAGCGTAATTTAAAGAACGAGGGTCAGCAGAACGTAAAATAAAAAAAAACAAAAAAAAAACAAAAAAACCGGAAAAAAATCTGGAAAATAAACTGTGAAAAAAACCGGAGGAGCTTGCCAAAGATGAGGCCATTACGGCTCGCCTTTAGGTGTCCTCCTCGGGATAGCGTAAATTAAAGAACGAGGGTCAGCAGAACGTAAAATAAAAAAAATACAAAAATAAAAACAAAAAAACCGGAAAAAAAACTCTGGAAAATAAACTGTGAAAAAAATCGGAGGAGCTTGCCAAAGATGAGGCCATTCCGGCTCACCTTTAGGTGTCATCCTCGGGATAACGTCATTTAAAGAACGAGGGTCAGCAGAACGTTTAAAAAAAAAAAAAAAATCTGGAAAAAAACTGTGAAAAAAACCGGAGAAGCTTGCCAAAGATGAGGCCATTACGGCTCGCCTTTAGGTGTCCTCCTCGGGATAGCGTCATTTAAAGAACGAGGGTCAGCAGAACGTTAAAAAAAAAAAAAAAAAAAAAAAAAAAAAAAAAACCGGAAAAAAAATCTGGAAAAAAACTGTGAAAAAAAACCGGAGGAGCTTGCCAAAGATGAGGCTATTAAGGCTCACCTTTAGGTGTCCTCCTCGGGATAGCGTCATTTAAAGAACGAGGGTCAGCGGAAGGTAAAAAAAAAAAAAAAAAACCAGAAAAAAAAATCTGAAAAAAAACCGAAAAAAAAATCTGGAAAAAAACTGTGAAAAAAACCGGAGGAGCTTGCCAAAGATGAGACCATTACGGCTCGCCTTTCGGTGTCCTCCTCGGGATAGCGTCATTTAAAGAACGAGGGTCAGCAGAACGTAAAAAAAAAAAAAAAAAAAAAAAAAAAAAAAAAAAAAAAAAAAAAAAAAAAAATCTGGAAAAAAAACTGTGAAAAAAAAACCGGAGGAGCTTGCCAAAGATGAGGCTATTACGGCTCACCTTTAGGTGTCCTCCTCGGGATAGCGTCATTTAAAGAACGAGGGTCAACAGAACGTAAAAAAAAAAAAAAAATCTGGAAAAAAACTGTGAAGAAAACCGGAGGAGCTTGCAAAAGATGAGGCCATTACGGCTCGCCTTTAGGTGTCCTCCTCGGGATAGCGTCATTTAAAGAACGAGGGTCAGCGGAAGGTAAAAAAAAAAAAAAAAAAAAAAATCGGAAAAAAAAATCTGGAAAAAAACTGTGAAAAAAATCGGAGGAGCTTGCCAAAGATGAGGCCATTACGGCTCGCCTTTAGGTGTCCTCCTTGGGATAGCGTAATTTAAAGAACGAGGGTCAGCAGAACGTAAAATAAAAAAAAAACAAAAAAAAAAAACAAAAAAACCGGAAAAAAATCTGGAAAATAAACTGTGAAAAAAACCGGAGGAGCTTGCCAAAGATGAAGCCATTACGGCTCGCCTTTAGGTGTCCTACTCGGGATAGCGTAAATTAAAGAACGAGGGTCAGCAGAACGTAAAATAAAAAAAATACAAAAAAAAAAAAACAAAAAAACCGGAAAAAAAATCTGGAAAATAAACTGTGAAAAAAACCGGAGGAGCTTGCCAAAGATGAGGCCATTACGGTTCACCTTTAGGTGACCTCCTCGGGATAACGTCATTTAAAGAACGAGGGTCAGCAGAACGTTTAAAAAAAAAAAAATCTGGAAAAAAACTGTGAAAAAAACCGGAGGAGCTTGCCAAAGATGAGGCCATTACGGCTCGCCTTTAGGTGTCCTCCTCGGGATAGCGTCATTTAAAGAACGAGGGTCAGCAGAACGTAAAAAAAAAAAAAAAAAAAAAAAACAAAAACAAACAAACAAACCGGAAAAAAATCTGGAAAAAAACTGTGAAAAAAAACCGGAGGAGCTTGCCAAAGATGAGGCTATTAAGGCTCACCTTTAGGTGTCCTCCTCAGGATAGCGTCATTTAAAGAACGAGGGTCAGCGGAAGGTAAAAAAAAAAAAAAAAAAAAAAAAAAAATTCGGAAAAAAAAATCTGAAAAAAAACCGGAAAAAATATCTGGAAAAAAACTGTGAAAAAAACCGGAGGAGCTTGCCAAAGATGAGACCATTACGGCTCGCCTTTCGGTGTCCTCCTCGGGATAGCGTCATTTAAAGAACGAGGGTCAGCAGAACGTAAAAAAAAAAAAAAAAAAAAAAAAAAAAAAAAACCGGAAAAAAATCTGGAAAATAAACTGTGAAAAAAACCGGAGGAGCTTGCCAAAGATGAGGCCATTACGGCTCGCCTTTAGGTGTCCTCCTCGGGATAGCGTAAATTAAAGAACGAGGGTCAGCAGAACGTAAAATAAAAAAAATACAAAAAAAAAAAAACAAAAAAACCGGAAAAAAAATCTGGAAAATAAACTGTGAAAAAAACCGGAGGAGCTTGCCAAAGATGAGGCCATTACGGCTCACCTTTAGGTGTCCTCCTCGGGATAACGTCATTTAAAGAACGAGGGTCAGCAGAAAGTTTAAAAAAAAAAAAAAAAAAAATCTGAAAAAAAACTGTGAAAAAAACCGGAGGAGCTTGCCAAAGATGAGGCCATTACGGCTCGCCTTTAGGTGTCCTCCTCGGGATAGCGTCATTTAAAGAACGAGGGTCAGCAGAACGTAAAAAAAAAAAAAAAAAAAAAAAAAAAAAAAAAAAAAAAAAAAAAAAAAAAAAAAAAAAAAAAAAACCGGAAAAAAATCTGGAAAAAAACTGTGAAAAAAAACCGGAGGAGCTTGCCAAAGATGAGGCTATTAAGGCTCACCTTTAGGTGTCCTCCTCGGGATAGCGTCATTTAAAGAACGAGGGTCAGTGGAAGGTAAAAAAAAAAAAAAAAAAAAAATCGGAAAAAAAAATCTGAAAAAAACCGGAAAAAATATCTGGAAAAAAACTGTGAAAAAAACCGGAGGAGCTTGCCAAAGATGAGACCATTATGGCTCGCCTTTCGGTGTCCTCCTCGGGATAGCGTCATTTAAAGAACGAGGGTCAGCAGAACGTAAAAAAAAAAAAAAAAAAAAAAAATCGGAAAAAAATCTGGAATAAAACTGTGAAAAAAACCGGAGGAGCTTGCCAAAGATGAGGCCATTACGGCTCGCCTTTAGGTCTCCTCCTCGGGATAGCGTCATTTAAAGAACGAGGGTCAGCAGAACTTAAAAACAAAAAAAAAAAAAAACAAAAAAACAAAAAAAAACAAAACAAAAACAAAAAAAACAAAAAAAAACCGAAAAAAAATCTGGAAAAAAACCGGAGGAGCTTGCCAAAGATGAGGCCATTACGGCTCGCCTTTAGGTGTCCTCCTCGGGATAGCGTCATTTAAAGAACGAGGGTCAGCAGAAGGAATAAAAAAAAAAAAAAAAACGGAAAAAAATCTAGAAAAAAACTGTGAAAAAAACCGGAGGAGCTTGCCAAAGATGAGGCCATTACGGCTCGCCTTTAGGTGTCCTCCTCGGGATAGCGTCATTTAAAGAACAAGGGTCAGCAGAACGTAAAAAAAAAAAAAAAACTGGAAAAAAATCTGGAAAAAAAACAGTGAAAAAAACCGGAGGAGCTTGCCAAAGATGAGGCCATTACGGCTCGCCTTTAGGTGTCCTCCTCGGGATAGCGTAATTTAAAGAACGAGGGTCAGCAGAACGTAAAATAAAAAAAAAAACAAAAAAATCAGAAAAAAAATCTGGAAAATAAACTGTGAAAAAAACCGGAGGAGCTTGCCAAAGATGAGGCCATTACGGCTCACCTTTAGGTGTCCTCCTCGGGATAACGTCATTTAAAGAACGAGGGTCAGCAGAACGTTTAAAAAAAAAATCTGGAAAAAAACTGTGAAAAAAACCGGAGGAGCCTGCCAAAGATGAGGCCATTACGGCTCGCCTTTAGGTGTCCTCCTCGGGATAGCGTAATTTAAAGAACGAGGGTCAGCAGAACGTAAAATAAAAAAAAAACAAAAAAAAAACAAAAAAACCGGAAAAAAATCTGGAAAATAAACTGTGAAAAAAACCGGAGGAGCTTGCCAAAGATGAGGCCATTACGGCTCGCCTTTAGGTGTCCTCCTCGGGATAGCGTAAATTAAAGAACGACGGTCAGCAGAACGTAAAATAAAAAAATACAAAAAAAAAACAAAAAAACCGGAAAAAAAATCTGGAAAATAAACTGTGAAAAAAATCGGAGGAGCTTGCCAAAGATGAGGCCATTACGGCTCACCTTTAGGTGTCCTCCTCGGGATAACGTCATTTAAAGAACGAGGGTCAGCAGAACGTTTAAAAAAAAAAAAAAAATCTGGAAAAAAACTGTGAAAAAAACCGGAGAAGCTTGCCAAAGATGAGGCCATTACGGCTCGCCTTTAGGTGTCCTCCTCGGGATAGCGTCATTTAAAGAACGAGGGTCAGCAGAACGTAAAAAAAAAAAAAAAAAAAAAAAAAAAAAAAAAAATCTGGAAAAAAACTGTGAAAAAAACCGGAGGAGCTTGCCAAAGATGAGGCCATTACGGCTCGCCTTTAGGTGTCCTCCTCGGGATAGCGTAATTTAAAGAACGAGGGTCAGCAGAACGTAAAATAAAAAAAAAAACAAAAAAAAAAAACAAAAAAACCGGAAAAAAATCTGGAAAATAAACTGTGAAAAAAACCGGAGGAGCTTGCCAAAGATGAGGCCATTACGGCTCGCCTTTAGGTGTCCTACTCGGGATAGCGTAAATTAAAGAACGAGGGTCAGCAGAACGTAAAATAAAAAAAATACAAAAAAAAAAAAACAAAAAAACCGGAAAAAAAATCTGGAAAATAAACTGTGAAAAAAACCGGAGGAGCTTGCCAAAGATGAGGCCATTACGGCTCACCTTTAGGTGTCCTCCTCGGGATAACGTCATTTAAAGAACGAGGGTCAGCAGAACGTTTAAAAAAAAAAAAAATCTGGAAAAAAACTGTGAAAAAAACCGGAGGAGCTTGCCAAAGATGAGGCCATTACGGCTCGCCTTTAGGTGTCCTCCTCGGGATAGCGTCATTTAAAGAACGAGGGTCAGCAGAACGTAAAAAAAAAAAAAAAAAAAAAAAAAAAAAAAAAAAAACAAACAAACAAACCGGAAAAAAATCTGGAAAAAAACTGTGAAAAAAAACCGGAGGAGCTTGCCAAAGATGAGGCTATTAAGGCTCACCTTTAGGTGTCCTCCTCGGGATAGCGTCATTTAAAGAACGAGGGTCAGCGGAAGGTAAAAAAAAAAAAAAAAAAAAAAAAAAAATTCGGAAAAAAAAATCTGAAAAAAAACCGGAAAAAATATCTGGAAAAAAACTGTGAAAAAAACCGGAGGAGCTTGCCAAAGATGAGACCATTACGGCTCGCCTTTCGGTGTCCTCCTCGGGATAGCGTCATTTAAAGAACGAGGGTCAGCAGAACGTAAAAAAAACAAAAAAAAACAAAAAAACCGGAAAAAAATCTGGAAAATAAACTGTGAAAAAAACCGGAGGAGCTTGCCAAAGATGAGGCCATTACGGCTCGCCTTTAGGTGTCCTCCTCGGGATAGCGTAAATTAAAGAACGAGGGTCAGCAGAACGTAAAATAAAAAAAATACAAAAAAAAAAAACAAAAAAACCGGAAAAAAAATCTGGAAAATAAACTGTGAAAAAACCGGAGGAGCTTGCCAAAGATGAGGCCATTACGGCTCACCTTTAGGTGTCCTCCTCGGGATAACGTCATTTAAAGAACGAGGGTCAGCAGAAAGTTTAAAAAAAAAAAAAAAAAAATCTGGAAAAAAACTGTGAAAAAAACCGGAGGAGCTTGCCAAAGATGAGGCCATTACGGCTCGCCTTTAGGTGTCCTCCTCGGGATAGCGTCATTTAAAGAACGAGGGTCAGCAGAACGTAAAAAAAAAAAAAAAAAAAAAAAAAAAAAAAAAAAAAAAAAAAAAAAAAAAAAAAAAAAAAAAAAAAAAAAACCGGAAAAAAATCTGGAAAAAAACTGTGAAAAAAAACCGGAGGAGCTTGCCAAAGATGAGGCTATTAAGGCTCACCTTTAGGTGTCCTCCTCGGGATAGCGTCATTTAAAGAACGAGGGTCAGTGGAAGGTAAAAAAAAAAAAAAAAAAAAAAAAATCGGAAAAAAAAATCTGAAAAAAAACCGGAAAAAATATCTGGAAAAAAACTGTGAAAAAAACCGGAGGAGCTTGCCAAAGATGAGACCATTACGGCTCGCCTTTCGGTGTCCTCCTCGGGATAGCGTCATTTAAAGAACGAGGGTCAGCAGAACGTAAAAAAAAAAAAAAAAAAAATCGGAAAAAAATCTGGAATAAAACTGTGAAAAAAACCGGAGGAGCTTGCCAAAGATGAGGCCATTACGGCTCGCCTTTAGGTCTCCTCCTCGGGATAGCGTCATTTAAAGAACGAGGGTCAGCAGAACTTAAAAAAAAAAAAACAAAAAAAAAACAAAAAAACAAAACAAAAACAAAACAAAAACAAAAAAAACAAAAAAAAACCGAAAAAAAATCTGGAAAAAAACCGGAGGTGCTTGCCAAAGATGAGGCCATTACGGCTCGCCTTTAGGTGTCCTCCTCGGGATAGCGTCATTTAAAGAACGAGGGTCAGCAGAAGGAATAAAAAAAAAAAAAAAACGGAAAAAAATCTAGAAAAAAACTGTGAAAAAAACCGGAGGAGCTTGCCAAAGATGAGGCCATTACGGCTCGCCTTTAGGTGTCCTCCTCGGGATAGCGTCATTTAAAGAACGAGGGTCAGCAGAACGTAAAAAAAAAAAAAAAAACTGGAAAAAAATCTGGAAAAAAAACTGTGAAAAAAACCGGAGGAGCTTGCCAAAGATGAGGCCATTACGGCTCGCCTTTAGGT
Organism: Arachis ipaensis; assembly: GCF_059453495.1. Lineage (NCBI taxonomy): Eukaryota > Viridiplantae > Streptophyta > Magnoliopsida > Fabales > Fabaceae > Arachis > Arachis ipaensis. The sequence goes on along the minus strand of NC_142439.1, from coordinate 61,169,780 downwards.
GTCCTCCTCGGGATAGCGTAATTTAAAGAACGAGGGTCAGCAGAACGTAAAATAAAAAAAAAAACAAAAAAACCGGAAAAAAAATCTGGAAAATAAACTGTGAAAAAAACCGGAGGAGCTTGCCAAAGATGAGGCCATTACGGCTCACCTTTAGGTGTCCTCCTCGGGATAACGTCATTTAAAGAACGAGGGTCAGCAGAACGTTTAAAAAAAAATCTGGAAAAAAACTGTGAAAAAAACCGGAGGAGCCTGCCAAAGATGAGGCCATTACGGCTCGCCTTTAGGTGTCCTCCTCGGGATAGCGTAATTTAAAGAACGAGGGTCAGCAGAACGTAAAATAAAAAAAAAACAAAAAAAAACAAAAAAACCGGAAAAAAATCTGGAAAATAAACTGTGAAAAAAACCGGAGGAGCTTGCCAAAGATGAGGCCATTACGGCTCGCCTTTAGGTGTCCTCCTCGGGATAGCGTAAATTAAAGAACGACGGTCAGCAGAACGTAAAATAAAAAAAATACAAAAAAAAAACAAAAAAACCGGAAAAAAAATCTGGAAAATAAACTGTGAAAAAAATCGGAGGAGCTTGCCAAAGATGAGGCCATTACGGCTCACCTTTAGGTGTCCTCCTCGGGATAACGTCATTTAAAGAACGAGGGTCAGCAGAACGTTTAAAAAAAAAAAAAAATCTGGAAAAAAACTGTGAAAAAAACCGGAGAAGCTTGCCAAAGATGAGGCCATTACGGCTCGCCTTTAGGTGTCCTCCTCGGGATAGCGTAATTTAAAGAACGAGGGTCAGCAGAACGTAAAATAAAAAAAATACAAAAAAACCGGAAAAAAATCTGGAAAATAAACTGTGAAAAAAACCGGAGGAGCTTGCCAAAGATGAGGCCATTACGGCTCGCCTTTAGGTGTCCTCCTCGGGATAGCGTAAATTAAAGAACGACGGTCAGCAGAACGTAAAATAAAAAAAATACAAAAAAAAAACAAAAAAACCGGAAAAAAAATCTGGAAAATAAACTGTGAAAAAAATCGGAGGAGCTTGCCAAAGATGAGGCCATTACGGCTCACCTTTAGGTGTCCTCCTCGGGATAACGTCATTTAAAGAACGAGGGTCAGCAGAACGTTTAAAAAAAAAAAAAAATCTGGAAAAAAACTGTGAAAAAAACCGGAGAAGCTTGCCAAAGATGAGGCCATTACGGCTCGCCTTTAGGTGTCCTCCTCGGGATAGCGTCATTTAAAGAACGAGGGTCAGCAGAACGTAAAAAAAAACAAAAAAAAAACCGGAAAAAAAATCTGGAAAAAAAACTGTGAAAAAAACCGGAGGAGCTTGCCAAAGATGAGGCCATTACGGCTCGCCTTTAGGTGTCCTCCTCGGGATAGCGTAAATTAAAGAACGACGGTCAGCAGAACGTAAAATAAAAAAAATACAAAAAAAAAACAAAAAAACCGGAAAAAAAATCTGGAAAATAAACTGTGAAAAAAATCGGAGGAGCTTGCCCAAGATGAGGCCATTACGGCTCACCTTTAGGTGTCCTCCTCGGGATAACGTCATTTAAAGAACGAGGGTCAGCAGAACGTTTAAAAAAAAAAAAAAATCTGGAAAAAAACTGTGAAAAAAACCGGAGAAGCTTGCCAAAGATGAGGCCATTACGGCTCGCCTTTAGGTGTCCTCCTCGGGATAGCGTAATTTAAAGAACGAGGGTCAGCAGAACGTAAAATAAAAAAAAAACAAAAAAACCGGAAAAAAATCTGGAAAATAAACTGTGAAAAAAACCGGAGGAGCTTGCCAAAGATGAGGCCATTACGGCTCGCCTTTAGGTGTCCTCCTCGGGATAGCGTAAATTAAAGAACGACGGTCAGCAGAACGTAAAATAAAAAAAATACAAAAAAAAAACAAAAAAACCGGAAAAAAAATCTGGAAAATAAACTGTGAAAAAAATCGGAGGAGCTTGCCAAAGATGAGGCCATTACGGCTCACCTTTAGGTGTCCTCCTCGGGATAACGTCATTTAAAGAACGAGGGTCAGCAGAACGTTTAAAAAAAAAAAAAAAATCTGGAAAAAAACTGTGAAAAAAACCGGAGAAGCTTGCCAAAGATGAGGCCATTACGGCTCGCCTTTAGGTGTCCTCCTCGGGATAGCGTCATTTAAAGAACGAGGGTCAGCAGAACGTAAAAAAAAAAAAAAAAAAAAAAAAAAAAAACCGGAAAAAGAATCTGGAAAAAAACTGTGAAAAAAAACCGTTGGAGCTTGCTAAAGATGAGGCTATTAAGGCTCACCTTTAGGTGTCCTCCTCGGGATAGCGTCATTTAAAGAACGAGTGTCAGCGGAAGGTAAAAAAAAAAAAAAAAAAAAAAAAAAAAAAAAAAAAAAAAAAAAAAAAAAAAAAAAAAAAAAAAAAAAAAAAACCGGAAAAAAAATCTGAAAAAAAACCGGAAAAAAAATCTGGAAAAAAACTGTGAAAAAACCGGAGGAGCTTGCCAAAGATGAGACCATTACGGCTCGCCTTTCGGTGTCCTCCTCGGGATAGCGTCATTTAAAGAACGAGGGTCAGCAGAACGTAAAAAAAAAAAAAAAAAAAAAAAATCTGGAAAAAAAACTGTGAAAAAAAACCGGAGGAGCTTGCCAAAGATGAGGCTATTACGGCTCACCTTTAGGTGTCCTCCTCGGGATAGCGTCATTTAAAGAACGAGGGTCAGCAGAACGTAAAAAAAAAAAAAAAAAAAAAAATCTGGAAAAAAACTGTGAAAAAAACCGGAGGAGCTTGCCAAAGATGAGGCCATTACGGCTCGCCTTTAGGTGTCCTCCTCGGGATAGCGTAATTTAAAGAACGAGGGTCAGCAGAACGTAAAATAAAAAAAATACAAAAAAAAAAAACAAAAAAACCGGAAAAAAAATCTGGAAAATAAACTGTGAAAAAAACCGGAGGAGCTTGCCAAAGATGAGGCCATTACGGCTCACCTTTAGCTGTCCTCCTCGGGATAACGTCATTTAAAGAACGAGGGTCAGCAGAACGTTTAACAAAAAAAAAAAATCTGGAAAAAAACTGTGAAAAAAACCGGAGGAGCTTGCCAAAGATGAGGCCATTACGGCTCGCCTTTAGGTGTCCTCCTCGGGATAGCGTCATTTAAAGAACGAGGGTCAGCAGAACGTAAAAAAAAAAAAAAAAAAAAAAAAAAAAAAAAAAAAAAAAAAAAAAAAAAAAAAAAAACCGGAAAAAAAATCTGGAAAAAAACTGTGAAAAAAAACCGGAGGAACTTGCCAAAGATGAGGCTATTAAGGCTCACCTTTAGGTGTCCTCCTCGGGATAGCGTCATTTAAAGAACGAGGGTCAACGGAAGGTAAAAAAAAAAAAAAAAAAAAAAAAAAAAAAAAAATTCGGAAAAAAAAACCGGAGGAGCTTGCCAAAGATGAGGCCATTACGGCTCGCCTTTAGGTGTCCTCCTCGGGATAGCGTCATTTAAAGAACGAGGGTCAGCAGAACGTAAAAAAAAAAAAAAAAAAAAAAAAAAAAAAAAAAAAAAAAAAAAAAAAAAAAAAAAAAAAAAAAACTGGAAAAAAATCTGTGAAAAAAACTGGAGGAGCTTGCCAAAGATGAGGCCATTACGGCTCGCCTTTAGGTGTCCTCCTCGGGATAGCGTAATTTAAAGAACGAGGGTCAGCAGAACGTAAAATAAAACAAAAAAACAAAAAAACCGGAAAAAAATCTGGAAAATAAACTGTGAAAAAAACCGGAGGAGCTTGCCAAAGATGAGGCCATTACGGCTCACCTTTAGGTGTCCTCCTCGGGATAACGTCATTTAAAGAAAGAGGGTCAGCAGAACGTTTAAAAAAAAAAATCTGGAAAAAAACTGTGAAAAAAACCGGAGGAGCCTGCCAAAGATGAGGCCATTACGGCTCGCCTTTAGGTGTCCTCCTCGGGATAGCGTCATTTAAAGAACGAGGGTCAGCAGAACGTAAAAAAAAACAAAAAAAAAACCGGAAAAAAAATCTGGAAAAAAAACTGTGAAAAAAAACCGGAGGACATTAAGGCTCACCTTTAGGTGTCCTCCTCGGGATAGCGTCATTTAAAGAACGAGGGTCAGCGGAAGGTAAAAAAAAAAAAAAATAGGAAAAAAAATCTGGAAAAAACTGTGAAAAAAACCAGAGGAGCTTGCCAAAGATGAAGCCATTACGGCGCGCCTTTCGGTGTCCTCCTCCGGATAGCGTCATTTAAAGAACGAGGGTCAGCAGAACGTAAAAAAAAAAAAAAAAAAAAAAACCCGGAAAAAAAAAACTGTGAAAAAAACCGGAGGTGCTTGCCAAAGATGAGGCCATTAAGGCTCACCTTTAGGTGTCCTCCTCGGGATAGCGTCATTTAAAGAACGAGGGTCAGCAGAACGTTAAAAAAAAAAAAAAAAAAAAAAACCGAAAAAAAAATCTGGAATAAAACTGTGAAAAAAACCGGAGGAGCTTGCCAAAGATGAGGCCATTACGGCTCGCCTTTCGGTGTCTTCCTCGGGATAGCGTCATTTAAAGAACGAGGCTCAGCAGAACGTAAAAAAAAAAAAAAAAAAAAAAACCCGGAAAAAAAAAACTGTGAAAAAAACCGGAGGAGCTTGCCAAAGATGAGGCCATTAAGGCTCACCTTTAGGTGTCCTCCTCGGGATAGCGTCATTTAAAGAACGAGGGTCAGCAGAGCGTTAAAAAAAAAATAATAAAAAAAAAAACCGAAAAAAAAATCTGGAAAAAAACTGTGAAAAAAATCGGAGGAGCTTGCCAAAGATGAGGCCATTATGGCTCGCCTTTAGGTGTCCTCCTCGGGATAGCGTAATTTAAAGAACGAGGGTCAGCAGAACGTAAAATAAAAAAAAAAAACAAAAAAACCGGAAAAAAATCTGGAAAATAAACTGTGAAAAAAACCGGAGGAGCTTGCCAAAGATGAGGCCATTACGGCTCGCCTTTAGGTGTCCTCCTCGGGATAGCGTAAATTAAAGAACGAGGGTCAGCAGAACGTAAAATAAAAAAAATACAAAAAAAAAACAAAAAAACCGGAAAAAAAATCTGGAAAATAAACTGTGAAAAAAACCGGAGGAGCTTGCCAAAGATGAGGCCATTACGGCTCACCTTTAGGTGTCCTCCTCGGGATAACGTCATTTAAAGAACGAGGGTCAGCAGAACGTTTAAAAAAAAAAAAAATCTGGAAAAAAACTGTGAAAAAAATCGGAGGAGCTTGCCAAAGATGAGGCCATTACGGCTCGCCTTTAGGTGTCCTCCTCGGGATAGCGTCTTTTAAAGAACGAGGGTCAGCAGAACGTATAAAAAAAAAAAAAAAAAAAAAAAAAAAAAAAAAAAAAACCGGAAAAAAAATCTGGAAAAAAACTGTGAAAAAAAATCTGAGGAGCTTGCCAAAGATGAGGCTATTAAGGCTCACCTTTAGGTGTCCTCCTCGGGATAGCGTCATTTAAAGAACGAGGGTCAGCGGAAGGTAAAAAAAAAAAAAAAAAAAAAAATCGGAAAAAAAAAATCTGAAAAAAAACCGGAAAAAATATCTGGAAAAAAACTGTGAAAAAAACCGGAGGAGCTTGCCAAAGATGAGACCATTACGGCTCGCCTTTCGGTGTCCTCCTCGGGATAGCGTCATTTAAAGAACGAGGGTCAGCAGAACGTAAAAAAAAAAAAAAAAAAAAAAAATCGGAAAAAAATCTGGAATAAAACTGTGAAAAAAAACCGGAGGAGCTTGCCAAAGATGAGGCCATTACGGCTCGCCTTTAGGTCTCCTCCTCGGGATAGCGTCATTTAAAGAACGAGGGTCAGCAGAACTTAAAAAAAAAAAAAAAAAAAAAAAAAAACAAAAAAAAAAAAAAAAAAAAAAAAACCAAAAAAAAATCTGGAAAAAAACCGGAGGAGCTTGCCAAAGATGAGGCCATTACGGCTCGCCTTTAGGTGTCCTCCTCGGGATAGCGTCATTTAAAGAACGAGGGTCAGCAGAAGGAATAAAAAAAAAAAAAAAACGGAAAAAAATCTAGAAAAAAACTGTGAAAAAAACCGGAGGAGCTTGACAAAGATGAGGCCATTACGGCTCGCCTTTAGGTGTCCTCCTCGGGATAGCGTAAATTAAAGAACGACGGTCAGCAGAACGTAAAATAAAAAAAATACAAAAAAAAAACAAAAAAACCGGAAAAAAAATCTGGAAAATAAACTGTGAAAAAAATCGGAGGAGCTTGCCAAAGATGAGGCCATTACGGCTCACCTTTAGGTGTCCTCCTCGGGATAACGTCATTTAAAGAACGAGGGTCAGCAGAACGTTTAAAAAAAAAAAAAATCTGGAAAAAAACTGTGAAAAAAACCGGAGAAGCTTGCCAAAGATGAGGCCATTACGGCTCGCCTTTAGGTGTCCTCCTCGGGATAGCGTAATTTAAAGAACGAGGGTCAGCAGAACGTAAAATAAAAAAAAAACAAAAAAACCGGAAAAAAATCTGGAAAATAAACTGTGAAAAAAACCGGAGGAGCTTGCCAAAGATGAGGCCATTACGGCTCGCCTTTAGGTGTCCTCCTCGGGATAGCGTAAATTAAAGAACGACGGTCAGCAGAACGTAAAATAAAAAAAATACAAAAAAAAAACAAAAAAACCGGAAAAAAAATCTGGAAAATAAACTGTGAAAAAAATCGGAGGAGCTTGCCAAAGATGAGGCCATTACGGCTCACCTTTAGGTGTCCTCCTCGGGATAACGTCATTTAAAGAACGAGGGTCAGCAGAACGTTTAAAAAAAAAAAATCTGGAAAAAAACTGTGAAAAAAACCGGAGAAGCTTGCCAAAGATGAGGCCATTACGGCTCGCCTTTAGGTGTCCTCCTCGGGATAGCGTAATTTAAAGAACGAGGGTCAGCAGAACGTAAAATAAAAAAAATACAAAAAAACCGGAAAAAAATCTGGAAAATAAACTGTGAAAAAAACCGGAGGAGCTTGCCAAAGATGAGGCCATTACGGCTCGCCTTTAGGTGTCCTCCTCGTGATAGCGTAAATTAAAGAACGACGGTCAGCAGAACGTAAAATAAAAAAAATACAAAAAAAAAACAAAAAAACCGGAAAAAAAATTTGGAAAATAAACTGTGAAAAAAATCGGAGGAGCTTGCCAAAGATGAGGCCATTACGGCTCACCTTTAGGTGTCCTCCTCGGGATAACGTCATTTAAAGAACGAGGGTCAGCAGAACGTTTAAAAAAAAAAAAAATCTGGAAAAAAACTGTGAAAAAAACCGGAGAAGCTTGCCAAAGATGAGGCCATTACGGCTCGCCTTTAGGTGTCCTCCTCGGGATAGCGTCATTTAAAGAACGAGGGTCAGCAGAACGTAAAAAAAAACAAAAAAAAAACCGGAAAAAAAATCTGGAAAAAAAAACTGTGAAAAAAAACCGGAGGACATTAAGGCTCACCTTTAGGTGTCCTCCTCGGGATAGCGTCATTTAAAGAACGAGGGTCAGCGGAAGGTAAAAAAAAAAAAAAATAGGAAAAAAAAATCTGGAAAAAACTGTGAAAAAAACCAGAGGAGCTTGCCAAAGATGAAGCCATTACGGCGCGCCTTTCGGTGTCCTCCTCCGGATAGCGTCATTTAAAGAACGAGGGTCAGCAGAACGTAAAAAAAAAAAAAAAAAAAAAAACCCGGAAAAAAAAAACTGTGAAAAAAACCGGAGGTGCTTGCCAAAGATGAGGCCATTAAGGCTCACCTTTAGGTGTCCTCCTCGGGATAGCGTCATTTAAAGAACGAGGGTCAGCAGAACGTTAAAAAAAAAAAAAAAAAAAAAACCGAAAAAAAAATCTGGAATAAAACTGTGAAAAAAACCGGAGGAGCTTGCCAAAGATGAGGCCATTACGGCTCGCCTTTCGGTGTCCTCCTCGGGATAGCGTCATTTAAAGAACGAGGCTCAGCAGAACGTAAAAAAAAAAAAAAAAAAAAAAACCCGGAAAAAAAAAACTGTGAAAAAAACCGGAGGAGCTTGCCAAAGATGAGGCCATTAAGGCTCACCTTTAGGTGTCCTCCTCGGGATAGCGTCATTTAAAGAACGAGGGTCAGCAGAGCGTTAAAAAAAAAAATAATAAAAAAAAAAACCGAAAAAGAAATCTGGAAAAAAACTGTGAAAAAAATCGGAGGAGCTTGCCAAAGATGAGGCCATTATGGCTCGCCTTTAGGTGTCCTCCTCGGGATAGCGTAATTTAAAGAACGAGGGTCAGCAGAACGTAAAATAAAAAAAAAAAACAAAAAAACCGGAAAAAAATCTGGAAAATAAACTGTGAAAAAAACCGGAGGAGCTTGCCAAAGATGAGGCCATTACGGCTCGCCTTTAGGTGTCCTCCTCGGGATAGCGTAAATTAAAGAACGAGGGTCAGCAGAACGTAAAATAAAAAAAATACAAAAAAAAAACAAAAAAACCGGAAAAAAAATCTGGAAAATAAACTGTGAAAAAAACCGGAGGAGCTTGCCAAAGATGAGGCCATTACGGCTCACCTTTAGGTGTCCTCCTCGGGATAACGTCATTTAAAGAACGAGGGTCAGCAGAACGTTTTAAAAAAAAAAAAAAAATCTGGAAAAAAACTGTGAAAAAAATCGGAGGAGCTTGCCAAAGATGAGGCCATTACGGCTCGCCTTTAGGTGTCCTCCTCGGGATAGCGTCTTTTAAAGAACGAGGGTCAGCAGAACGTATAAAAAAAAAAAAAAAAAAAAAAAAAAACCGGAAAAAAAATCTGGAAAAAAACTGTGAAAAAAAATCTGAGGAGCTTGCCAAAGATGAGGCTATTAAGGCTCACCTTTAGGTGTCCTCCTCCGGATAGCGTCATTTAAAGAACGAGGGTCAGCGGAAGGTAAAAAAAAAAAAAAAAAAAAAAATCGGAAAAAAAAAATCTGAAAAAAAACCGGAAAAAATATCTGGAAAAAAACTGTGAAAAAAACCGGAGGAGCTTGCCAAAGATGAGACCATTACGGCTCGCCTTTCGGTGTCCTCCTCGGGATAGCGTCATTTAAAGAACGAGGGTCAGCAGAACGTAAAAAAAAAAAAAAAAAAAAATCGGAAAAAAATCTGGAATAAAACTGTGAAAAAAAACCGGAGGAGCTTGCCAAAGATGAGGCCATTACGGCTCGCCTTTAGGTCTCCTCCTCGGGATAGCGTCATTTAAAGAACGAGGGTCAGCAGAACTTAAAAAAAAAAAAAAAAAAAAAAAAAAAAAAAACAAAAACAAAAAAAAAAAAAAAAAAAAAAAAACCAAAAAAAAATCTGGAAAAAAACCGGAGGAGCTTGCCAAAGATGAGGCCATTACGGCTCGCCTTTAGGTGTCCTCCTCGGGATAGCGTCATTTAAAGAACGAGGGTCAGCAGAAGGAATAAAAAAAAAAAAAACGGAAAAAAATCTAGAAAAAAACTGTGAAAAAAACCGGAGGAGCTTGACAAAGATGAGGCCATTACGGCTCGCCTTTAGGTGTCCTCCTCGGGATAGCGTCATTTAAAGAACGAGGGTCAGCAGAACGTAAAAAAAAAAAAAAAAAAAAAAAAAAAAAAAAAAAAAAAAAAAAAAAAAAAAAAAAAAAAAAAAAACCGGAAAAAAAAAACTGTGAAAAAAACCGGAGGAGCTTGCCAAAGATGAGGCCATTAAGGCTCACCTTTAGGTGTCCTCCTCGGGATAGCGTAATTTAAAGAACGAGGGTCAGCAGAACGTAAAATAAAAAAAAAACAAAAAAACCGGAAAAAAAATCTGGAAAATAAACTGTGAAAAAAACCGGAGGAGCTTGCCAAAGATGAGGCCATTACGGCTCACCTTTAGGTGTCCTCCTCGGGATAACGTCATTTAAAGAACGAGGGTCAGTAGAACGTTTAAAAAAAAAATCTGGAAAAAAACTGTGAAAAAAACCGGAGGAGCCTGCCAAAGATGAGGCCATTACGGCTCGCCTTTAGGTGTCCTCCTCGGGATAGCGTAATTTAAAGAACGAGGGTCAGCAGAACGTAAAATAAAAAAAAACAAAAAAAAAAACAAAAAAACCGGAAAAAAATCTGGAAAATAAACTGTGAAAAAAACCGGAGGAGCTTGCCAAAGATGAGGCCATTACGGCTCGCCTTTAGGTGTCCTCCTCGGGATAGCGTAAATTAAAGAACGAGGGTCAGCAGAACGTAAAATAAAAAAAATACAAAAATAAAAACAAAAAAACCGGAAAAAAAACTCTGGAAAATAAACTGTGAAAAAAATCGGAGGAGCTTGCCAAAGATGAGGCCATTACGGATCACCTTTAGGTGTCATCCTCGGGATAACGTCATTTAAAGAACGAGGGTCAGCAGAACGTTTAAAAAAAAAAAAAAAATCTGGAAAAAAACTGTGAAAAAAACCGGAGAAGCTTGCCAAAGATGAGGCCATTACGGCTCGCCTTTAGGTGTCCTCCTCGGGATAGCGTCATTTAAAGAACGAGGGTCAGCAGAACGTAAAAAAAAAAAAAAAAAAAAAAAAAAAAAAAAAAAAAACCGGAAAAAAAATCTGGAAAAAAACTGTGAAAAAAAACCGGAGGAGCTTGCCAAAGATGAGGCTATTAAGGCTCACCTTTAGGTGTCCTCCTCGGGATAGCGTCATTTAAAGAACGAGGGTCAGCGGAAGGTAAAAAAAAAAAAAAAAAAAAAAAAAAAAAACCGGAAAAAAAAATCTGAAAAAAAACCGAAAAAAAAATCTGGAAAAAAACTGTGAAAAAAACCGGAGGAGCTTGCCAAAGATGAGACCATTACGGCTCGCCTTTCGGTGTCCTCCTCGGGATAGCGTCATTTAAAGAACGAGGGTCAGCAGAACGTAAAAAAAAAAAAAAAAAAAAAAAAAAAAAATCTGGAAAAAAAACTGTGAAAAAAAACCGGAGGAGCTTGCCAAAGATGAGGCTATTACGGCTCACCTTTAGGTGTCCTCCTCGGGATAGCGTCATTTAAAGAACGAGGGTCAACAGAACGTAAAAAAAAAAAAAAAATCTGGAAAAAAACTGTGAAGAAAACCGGAGGAGCTTGCAAAAGATGAGGCCATTACGGCTCGCCTTTAGGTGTCCTCCTCGGGATTGCGTCATTTAAAGAACGAGGGTCAGCGGAAGGTAAAAAAAAAAAAAAAAAAATCGGAAAAAAAAATCTGGAAAAAAACTGTGAAAAAAATCGGAGGAGCTTGCCAAAGATGAGGCCATTACGGCTCGCCTTTAGGTGTCCTCCTCGGGATAGCGTAATTTAAAGAACGAGGGTCAGCAGAACGTAAAATAAAAAAAAACAAAAAAAAAAACAAAAAAACCGGAAAAAAATCTGGAAAATAAACTGTGAAAAAAACCGGAGGAGCTTGCCAAAGATGAGGCCATTACGGCTCGCCTTTAGGTGTCCTACTCGGGATAGCGTAAATTAAAGAACGAGGGTCAGCAGAACGTAAAATAAAAAAAATACAAAAAAAAAAAAAACAAAAAAACCGGAAAAAAATCTGGAAAATAAACTGTGAAAAAAACCGGAGGAGCTTGCCAAAGATGAGGCCATTACGGCTCACCTTTAGGTGTCCTCCTCGGGATAACGTCATTTAAAGAACGAGGGTCAGCAGAACGTTTAAAAAAAAAAAAAAATCTGGAAAAAAACTGTGAAAAAAACCGGAGGAGCTTGCCAAAGATGAGGCCATTACGGCTCGCCTTTAGGTGTCCTCCTCGGGATAGCGTCATTTAAAGAACGAGGGTCAGCAGAACGTAAAAAAAAAAAAAAAAAAAAAAAAAAAAAAAAAAAAAAAAAAAAAAAACAAACAAACAAACCGGAAAAAAATCTGGAAAAAAACTGTGAAAAAAAACCGGAGGAGCTTGCCAAAGATGAGGCTATTAAGGCTCACCTTTAGGTGTCCTCCTCGGGATAGCGTCATTTAAAGAACGAGGGTCAGCGGAAGGTAAAAAAAAAAAAAAAAAAAAAAAAAAATTCGGAAAAAAAATCTGAAAAAAAACCGGAAAAAATATCTGGAAAAAAACTGTGAAAAAAACCGGAGGAGCTTGCCAAAGATGAGACCATTACGGCTCGCCTTTCGGTGTCCTCCTCGGGATAGCGTCATTTAAAGAACGAGGGTCAGCAGAACGTAAAAAAAAAAAAAAAAAACAAAAAAAAAAAACAAAAAAACCGGAAAAAAATCTGGAAAATAAACTGTGAAAAAAACCGGAGGAGCTTGCCAAAGATGAGGCCATTACGGCTCGCCTTTAGGTGTCCTCCTCGGGATAGCGTAAATTAAAGAACGAGGGTCAGCAGAACGTAAAATAAAAAAATACAAAAAAAAAAAACAAAAAAACCGGAA
>NC_142439.1:61122500-61152500 GCF_059453495.1 Arachis ipaensis | reverse complement strand
ATCTGGAATAAAACTGTGAAAAAAACCGGTGGAGCTTGCCAAAGATGAGGCCATTACGGCTCGCCTTTAGGTCTCCTCCTCGGGATAGCGTCATTTAAAGAACGAGGGTCAGCAGAACTTAAAAACAAAAAAAAACAAAAAAAAAACAAAAAAACAAAAAAAAACAAAACAAAAACAAAAAAAACAAAAAAAAACCGAAAAAAAATCTGGAAAAAAACCGGAGGAGCTTGCCAAAGATGAGGCCATTACGGCTCGCCTTTAGGTGTCCTCCTCGGGATAGCGTCATTTAAAGAACGAGGGTCAGCAGAAGGAATAAAAAAAAAAAAAAAAAAAACGGAAAAAAATCTAGAAAAAAACTGTGAAAAAAACCGGAGGAGCTTGCCAAAGATGAGGCCATTACGGCTCGCCTTTAGGTGTCCTCCTCGGGATAGCGTCATTTAATGAACGAGGGTCAGCAGAACGTAAAAAAAAAAAAAAAAACTGGAAAAAAATCTGGAAAAAAAACAGTGAAAAAAACCGGAGGAGCTTGCCAAAGATGAGGCCATTACGGCTCGCCTTTAGGTGTCCTCCTCGGGATAGCGTAATTTAAAGAACGAGGGTCAGCAGAACGTAAAATAAAAAAAAAAACAAAAAAACCGGAAAAAAAATCTGGAAAATAAACTGTGAAAAAAACCGGAGGAGCTTGCCAAAGATGAGGCCATTACGGCTCACCTTTAGGTGTCCTCCTCGGGATAACGTCATTTAAAGAACGAGGGTCAGCAGAACGTTTAAAAAAAAAATCTGGAAAAAAACTGTGAAAAAAACCGGAGGAGCCTGCCAAAGATGAGGCCATTACGGCTCGCCTTTAGGTGTCCTCCTCGGGATAGCGTAATTTAAAGAACGAGGGTCAGCAGAACGTAAAATAAAAAAAAAACAAAAAAAAAACAAAAAAACCGGAAAAAAATCTGGAAAATAAACTGTGAAAAAAACCGGAGGAGCTTGCCAAAGATGAGGCCATTACGGCTCGCCTTTAGGTGTCCTCCTCGGGATAGCGTAAATTAAAGAACGACGGTCAGCAGAACGTAAAATAAAAAAAATACAAAAAAAAAACAAAAAAACCGGAAAAAAAATCTGGAAAATAAACTGTGAAAAAAATCGGAGGAGCTTGCCAAAGATGAGGCCATTACGGCTCACCTTTAGGTGTCCTCCTCGGGATAACGTCATTTAAAGAACGAGGGTCAGCAGAACGTTTAAAAAAAAAAAAAAAAATCTGGAAAAAAACTGTGAAAAAAACCGGAGAAGCTTGCCAAAGATGAGGCCATTACGGCTCGCCTTTAGGTGTCCTCCTCGGGATAGCGTCATTTAAAGAACGAGGGTCAGCAGAACGTAAAAAAAAAAAAAAAAAAAAAAAAAAAAAAAAAAAAATCTGGAAAAAAACTGTGAAAAAAACCGGAGGAGCTTGCCAAAGATGAGGCCATTACGGCTCGCCTTTAGGTGTCCTCCTCGGGATAGCGTAATTTAAAGAACGAGGGTCAGCAGAACGTAAAATAAAAAAAAAAACAAAAAAAAAAAACAAAAAAACCGGAAAAAAATCTGGAAAATAAACTGTGAAAAAAACCGGAGGAGCTTGCCAAAGATGAGGCCATTACGGCTCGCCTTTAGGTGTCCTACTCGGGATAGCGTAAATTAAAGAACGAGGGTCAGCAGAACGTAAAATAAAAAAAATACAAAAAAAAAAAAAACAAAAAAACCGGAAAAAAAATCTGGAAAATAAACTGTGAAAAAAACCGGAGGAGCTTGCCAAAGATGAGGCCATTACGGCTCACCTTTAGGTGTCCTCCTCGGGATAACGTCATTTAAAGAACGAGGGTCAGCAGAACGTTTAAAAAAAAAAAAAATCTGGAAAAAAACTGTGAAAAAAACCGGAGGAGCTTGCCAAAGATGAGGCCATTACGGCTCGCCTTTAGGTGTCCTCCTCGGGATAGCGTCATTTAAAGAACGAGGGTCAGCAGAACGTAAAAAAAAAAAAAAAAAAAAAAAAAAAAAAAAAAAAAAAACAAACAAACAAACCGGAAAAAAATCTGGAAAAAAACTGTGAAAAAAAACCGGAGGAGCTTGCCAAAGATGAGGCTATTAAGGCTCACCTTTAGGTGTCCTCCTCGGGATAGCGTCATTTAAAGAACGAGGGTCAGCGGAAGGTAAAAAAAAAAAAAAAAAAAAAAAAAAAAAAAAAAATTCGGAAAAAAAAATCTGAAAAAAAACCGGAAAAAATATCTGGAAAAAAACTGTGAAAAAAACCGGAGGAGCTTGCCAAAGATGAGACCATTACGGCTCGCCTTTCGGTGTCCTCCTCGGGATAGCGTCATTTAAAGAACGAGGGTCAGCAGAACGTAAAAAAAAAAAAAAAAACAAAAAAAAAAACAAAAAAACCGGAAAAAAATCTGGAAAATAAACTGTGAAAAAAACCGGAGGAGCTTGCCAAAGATGAGGCCATTACGGCTCGCCTTTAGGTGTCCTCCTCGGGATAGCGTAAATTAAAGAACGAGGGTCAGCAGAACGTAAAATAAAAAAAATACAAAAAAAAAAAAACAAAAAAACCGGAAAAAAAATCTGGAAAATAAACTGTGAAAAAAACCGGAGGAGCTTGCCAAAGATGAGGCCATTACGGCTCACCTTTAGGTGTCCTCCTCGGGATAACGTCATTTAAAGAACGAGGGTCAGCAGAAAGTTTAAAAAAAAAAAAAAAAAATCTGGAAAAAAACTGTGAAAAAAACCGGAGGAGCTTGCCAAAGATGAGGCCATTACGGCTCGCCTTTAGGTGTCCTCCTCGGGATAGCGTCATTTAAAGAACGAGGGTCAGCAGAACGTAAAAAAAAAAACCGGAAAAAAATCTGGAAAAAAACTGTGAAAAAAAACCGGAGGAGCTTGCCAAAGATGAGGCTATTAAGGCTCACCTTTAGGTGTCCTCCTCGGGATAGCGTCATTTAAAGAACGAGGGTCAGTGGAAGGTAAAAAAAAAAAAAAAAAAAAAAATCGGAAAAAAAAATCTGAAAAAAAACCGGAAAAAATATCTGGAAAAAAACTGTGAAAAAAACCGGAGGAGCTTGCCAAAGATGAGACCATTACGGCTCGCCTTTCGGTGTCCTCCTCGGGATAGCGTCATTTAAAGAACGAGGGTCAGCAGAACGTAAAAAAAAAAAAAAAAAAAAAATCGGAAAAAAATCTGGAATAAAACTGTGAAAAAAACCGGAGGAGCTTGCCAAAGATGAGGCCATTACGGCTCGCCTTTAGGTCTCCTCCTCGGGATAGCGTCATTTAAAGAACGAGGGTCGGCAGAACTTAAAAAAAAACAAAAACAAAAAAAAAACAAAAAAACAAAACAAAAACAAAACAAAAACAAAAAAAACAAAAAAAAACCGAAAAAAAATCTGGAAAAAAACCGGAGGAGCTTGCCAAAGATGAGGCCATTACGGCTCGCCTTTAGGTGTCCTCCTCGGGATAGCGTCATTTAAAGAACGAGGGTCAGCAGAAGGAATAAAAAAAAAAAAAAAAAACGGAAAAAAATCTAGAAAAAAACTGTGAAAAAAGCCGGAGGAGCTTGCCAAAGATGAGGCCATTACGGCTCGCCTTTAGGTGTCCTCCTCGGGATAGCGTCATTTAAAGAACGAGGGTCAGCAGAACGTAAAAAAAAAAAAAAAAACTGGAAAAAAATCTGGAAAAAAAACTGTGAAAAAAACCGGAGGAGCTTGCCAAAGATGAGGCCATTACGGCTCGCCTTTAGGTGTCCTCCTCGGGATAGCGTAATTTAAAGAACGAGGGTCAGCAGAACGTAAAATAAAAAAAAAAACAAAAAAACCGGAAAAAAAATCTGGAAAATAAACTGTGAAAAAAACCGGAGGAGCTTGCCAAAGATGAGGCCATTACGGCTCACCTTTAGGTGTCCTCCTCGGGATAACGTCATTTAAAGAACGAGGGTCAGCAGAACGTTTAAAAAAAAATCTGGAAAAAAACTGTGAAAAAAACCGGAGGAGCCTGCCAAAGATGAGGCCATTACGGCTCGCCTTTAGGTGTCCTCCTCGG
Source organism: Arachis ipaensis (assembly GCF_059453495.1). Taxonomy (NCBI): domain Eukaryota; kingdom Viridiplantae; phylum Streptophyta; class Magnoliopsida; order Fabales; family Fabaceae; genus Arachis; species Arachis ipaensis. The sequence goes on along the minus strand of NC_142439.1, from coordinate 61,148,441 downwards.
GATAGCGTAATTTAAAGAACGAGGGTCAGCAGAACGTAAAATAAAAAAAAAACAAAAAAACCGGAAAAAAATCTGGAAAATAAACTGTGAAAAAAACCGGAGGAGCTTGCCAAAGATGAGGCCATTACGGCTCGCCTTTAGGTGTCCTCCTCGGGATAGCGTAAATTAAAGAACGACGGTCAGCAGAACGTAAAATAAAAAAAATACAAAAAAAAAACAAAAAAACCGGAAAAAAAATCTGGAAAATAAACTGTGAAAAAAATCGGAGGAGCTTGCCAAAGATGAGGCCATTACGGCTCACCTTTAGGTGTCCTCCTCGGGATAACGTCATTTAAAGAACGAGGGTCAGCAGAACGTTTAAAAAAAAAAAAAAAAATCTGGAAAAAAACTGTGAAAAAAACCGGAGAAGCTTGCCAAAGATGAGGCCATTACGGCTCGCCTTTAGGTGTCCTCCTCGGGATAGCGTCATTTAAAGAACGAGGGTCAGCAGAACGTAAAAAAAAAAAAAAAAAAAAAAAAAAAAAAAAAAAAAAAAAAAAAAAAAAAAAAAACCGGAAAAAAAATCTGGAAAAAAACTGTGAAAAAAAACCGTTGGAGCTTGCTAAAGATGAGGCTATTAAGGCTCACCTTTAGGTGTCCTCCTCGGGATAGCGTCATTTAAAGAACGAGTGTCAGCGGAAGGTAAAAAAAAAAAAAAAAAAAAAAAAAAAAAAAAAAAAAAAAAAAAAAAAAAAACTGGAAAAAAAAATCTGAAAAAAAACCGGAGGAGCTTGCCAAAGATGAGACCATTACGGCTCGCCTTTCGGTGTCCTCCTCGGGATAGCGTCATTTAAAGAACGAGGGTCAGCAGAACGTAAAAAAAAAAAAAAAAAAAAAAAAATCTGGAAAAAAAACTGTGAAAAAAAACCGGAGGAGCTTGCCAAAGATGAGGCTATTACGGCTCACCTTTAGGTGTCCTCCTCGGGATAGCGTCATTTAAAGAATGAGGGTCAGCAGAACGTAAAAAAAAAAAAAAAAAAAAAAATCTGGAAAAAAACTGTGAAAAAAACCGGAGGAGCTTGCCAAAGATGAGGCCATTACGGCTCGCCTTTAGGTGTCCTCCTCGGGATAGCGTAATTTAAAGAACGAGGGTCAGCAGAACGTAAAATAAAAAAAATACAAAAAAAAAAAACAAAAAAACCGGAAAAAAAATCTGGAAAATAAACTGTGAAAAAAACCGGAGGAGCTTGCCAAAGATGAGGCCATTACGGCTCACCTTTAGGTGTCCTCCTCGGGATAACGTCATTTAAAGAACGAGGGTCAGCAGAACGTTTAACAAAAAAAAAAAATCTGGAAAAAAACTGTGAAAAAAACCGGAGGAGCTTGCCAAAGATGAGGCCATTACGGCTCGCCTTTAGGTGTCCTCCTCGGGATAGCGTCATTTAAAGAACGAGGGTCAGCAGAACGTAAAAAAAAAAAAAAAAAAAAAAAAAAAAAAAACCGGAAAAAAATCTGGAAAAAAACTGTGAAAAAAAACCGGAGGAGCTTGCCAAAGATGAGGCTATTAAGGCTCACCTTTAGGTGTCCTCCTCGGGATAGCGTCATTTAAAGAACGAGGGTCAACGGAAGGTAAAAAAAAAAAAAAAAAAAAAAAAAAAAATTCGGAAAAAAAAACCGGAGGAGCTTGCCAAAGATGAGGCCATTACGGCTCGCCTTTAGGTGTCCTCCTCGGGATAGCGTCATTTAAAGAACGAGGGTCAGCAGAACGTAAAAAAAAAAAAAAAAAAAAAAAAAAAAAAAAAAAAAAACTGGAAAAAAATCTGGAAAAAAAACTGTGAAAAAAACTGGAGGAGCTTGCCAAAGATGAGGCCATTACGGCTCGCCTTTAGGTGTCCTCCTCGGGATAGCGTAATTTAAAGAACGAGGGTCAGCAGAACGTAAAATAAAACAAAAAAACAAAAAAACCGGAAAAAAATCTGGAAAATAAACTGTGAAAAAAACCGGAGGAGCTTGCCAAAGATGAGGCCATTACGGCTCACCTTTAGGTGTCCTCCTCGGGATAACGTCATTTAAAGAAAGAGGGTCAGCAGAACGTCTAAAAAAAAAAATCTGGAAAAAAACTGTGAAAAAAACCGGAGGAGCCTGCCAAAGATGAGGCCATTACGGCTCGCCTTTAGGTGTCCTCCTCGGGATAGCGTCATTTAAAGAACGAGGGTCAGCAGAACGTAAAAAAAAACAAAAAAAAAACCGGAAAAAAAATCTGGAAAAAAAACTGTGAAAAAAAAATGGAGGACATTAAGGCTCACCTTTAGGTGTCCTCCTCGGGATAGCGTCATTTAAAGAACGAGGGTCAGCGGAAGGTAAAAAAAAAAAAAATAGGAAAAAAAAATCTGGAAAAAACTGTGAAAAAAACCAGAGGAGCTTGCCAAAGATGAGGCCATTACGGCGCGCCTTTCGGTGTCCTCCTCCGGATAGCGTCATTTAAAGAACGAGGGTCAGCAGAACGTAAAAAAAAAAAAAAAAAAAAAAAACCCGGAAAAAAAAAACTGTGAAAAAAACCGGAGGTGCTTGCCAAAGATGAGGCCATTAAGGCTCACCTTTAGGTGTCCTCCTCGGGATAGCGTCATTTAAAGAACGAGGGTCAGCAGAACGTTAAAAAAAAAAAAAAAAAAAAAAAAAAAAAAAAAACCGAAAAAAAAATCTGGAATAAAACTGTGAAAAAAACCGGAGGAGCTTGCCAAAGATGAGGCCATTACGGCTCGCCTTTAGGTGTCCTCCTCGGGATAGCGTAAATTAAAGAACGACGGTCAGCAGAACGTAAAATAAAAAAAATACAAAAAAAAAACAAAAAAACCGGAAAAAAAATCTGGAAAATAAACTGTGAAAAAAATCGGAGGAGCTTGCCAAAGATGAGGCCATTACGGCTCACCTTTAGGTGTCCTCCTCGGGATAACGTCATTTAAAGAACGAGGGTCAGCAGAACGTTTAAAAAAAAAAAAAAAAATCTGGAAAAAAACTGTGAAAAAAACCGGAGAAGCTTGCCAAAGATGAGGCCATTACGGCTCGCCTTTAGGTGTCCTCCTCGGGATAGCGTCATTTAAAGAACGAGGGTCAGCAGAACGTAAAAAAAAAAAAAAAAAAAAAAAAAAAAAAAAAAAAAAAAAAAAAAACCGGAAAAAAAATCTGGAAAAAAACTGTGAAAAAAAACCGTTGGAGCTTGCTAAAGATGAGGCTATTAAGGCTCACCTTTAGGTGTCCTCCTCGGGATAGCGTCATTTAAAGAACGAGTGTCAGCGGAAGGTAAAAAAAAAAAAAAAAAAAAAAAAAAAAAAAAAAAAAAAAAAAAAAAACCGGAAAAAAAAATCTGAAAAAAAACCGGAAAAAAAATCTGGAAAAAAACTGTGAAAAAACCGGAGGAGCTTGCCAAAGATGAGACCATTACGGCTCGCCTTTCGGTGTCCTCCTCGGGATAGCGTCATTTAAAGAACGAGGGTCAGCAGAACGTTTAAAAAAAAAAAAAAAATCTGGAAAAAAACTGTGAAAAAAACCGGAGGAGCTTGCCAAAGATGAGGCCATTACGGCTCGCCTTTAGGTGTCCTCCTCGGGATAGCGTCATTTAAAGAACGAGGGTCAGCAGAACGTAAAAAAAAAAAAAAAAAAAAAAAAAAAAAAAAAAAAAAAAACAAACCGGAAAAAAATCTGGAAAAAAACTGTGAAAAAAAACCGGAGGAGCTTGCCAAAGATGAGGCTATTAAGGCTCACCTTTAGGTGTCCTCCTCGGGATAGCGTCATTTAAAGAACGAGGGTCAGCGGAAGGTAAAAAAAAAAAAAAAAAAAAAAAAAAAATTCGGAAAAAAAAATCTGAAAAAAAACCGGAAAAAATATCTGGAAAAAAACTGTGAAAAAAACCGGAGGAGCTTGCCAAAGATGAGACCATTACGGCTCGCCTTTTGGTGTCCTCCTCGGGATAGCGTCATTTAAAGAACGAGGGTCAGCAGAACGTAAAAAAAAAAAAAAAAAACAAAAAAACCGGAAAAAAATCTGGAAAATAAACTGTGAAAAAAACCGGAGGAGCTTGCCAAAGATGAGGCCATTACGGCTCGCCTTTAGGTGTCCTCCTCGGGATAGCGTAAATTAAAGAACGAGGGTCAGCAGAACGTAAAATAAAAAAAATACAAAAAAAAACAAAAAAACCGGAAAAAAAATCTGGAAAATAAACTGTGAAAAAAACCGGAGGAGCTTGCCAAAGATGAGGCCATTACGGCTCACCTTTAGGTGTCCTCCTCGGGATAACGTCATTTAAAGAACGAGGGTCAGCAGAACGTTTAAAAAAAAAAAAAAATCTGGAAAAAAACTGTGAAAAAAACCGGAGGAGCTTGCCAAAGATGAGGCCATTACGGCTCGCCTTTAGGTGTCCTCCTCGGGATAGCGTCTTTTAAAGAACGAGGGTCAGCAGAACGTATAAAAAAAAAAAAAAAAAAAAAAAAAAAAAAAAACCGGAAAAAAAATCTGGAAAAAAACTGTGAAAAAAAATCTGAGGAGCTTGCCAAAGATGAGGCTATTAAGGCTCACCTTTAGGTGTCCTCCTCGGGATAGCGTCATTTAAAGAACGAGGTTCAGCGGAAGGTAAAAAAAAAAAAAAAAAAAAAAAAAATCGGAAAAAAAAATCTGAAAAAAAACCGGAAAAAATATCTGGAAAAAAACTGTGAAAAAAACCGGAGGAGCTTGCCAAAGATGAGACCATTACGGCTCGCCTTTCGGTGTCCTCCTCGGGATAGCGTCATTTAAAGAACGAGGGTCAGCAGAACGTAAAAAAAAAAAAAAAAAAAAAAAAAATCAGAAAAAAATCTGGAATAAAACTGTGAAAAAAAACCGGAGGAGCTTGCCAAAGATGAGGCCATTACGGCTCGCCTTTAGGTCTCCTCCTCGGGATAGCGTCATTTAAAGAACGAGGGTCAGCAGAACTTAAAAAAAAAAAAAAACAAAAACAAAAAAACAAAAACAAAAAAAAAAAAAAAAAAAAAAAAAAACCAAAAAAAAATCTGGAAAAAAACCGGAGGAGCTTGCCAAAGATGAGGCCATTACGGCTCGCCTTTAGGTGTCCTCCTCGGGATAGCGTCATTTAAAGAACGAGGGTCAGCAGAAGGAATAAAAAAAAAAAAAACGGAAAAAAATCTAGAAAAAAACTGTGAAAAAAACCGGAGGAGCTTGACAAAGATGAGGCCATTACGGCTCGCCTTTAGGTGTCCTCCTCGGGATAGCGTCATTTAAAGAACGAGGGTCAGCAGAACGTAAAAAAAAAAAAAAAAAAAAAAAAAAAAAAAAAAAAAAAAAAAAAACCGGAAAAAAAAAACTGTGAAAAAAACCGGAGGAGCTTGCCAAAGATGAGGCCATTAAGGCTCACCTTTAGGTGTCCTCCTCGGGATAGCGTAATTTAAAGAACGAGGGTCAGCAGAACGTAAAATAAAAAAAAAACAAAAAAACCGGAAAAAAAATCTGGAAAATAAACTGTGAAAAAAACCGGAGGAGCTTGCCAAAGATGAGGCCATTACGGCTCACCTTTAGGTGTCCTCCTCGGGATAACGTCATTTAAAGAACGAGGGTCAGCAGAACGTTTAAAAAAAAATCTGGAAAAAAACTGTGAAAAAAACCGGAGGAGCCTGCCAAAGATGAGGCCATTACGGCTCGCCTTTAGGTGTCCTCCTCGGGATAGCGTAATTTAAAGAACGAGGGTCAGCAGAACGTAAAATAAAAAAAAACAAAAAAAAAACAAAAAAACCGGAAAAAAATCTGGAAAATAAACTGTGAAAAAAACCGGAGGAGCTTGCCAAAGATGAGGCCATTACGGCTCGCCTTTAGGTGTCCTCCTCGGGATAGCGTAAATTAAAGAACGAGGGTCAGCAGAACGTAAAATAAAAAAAATACAAAAATAAAAACAAAAAAACCGGAAAAAAAACTCTGGAAAATAAACTGTGAAAAAAATCAGAGGAGCTTGCCAAAGATGAGGCCATTACGGCTCACCTTTAGGTGTCATCCTCGGGATAACGTCATTTAAAGAACGAGGGTCAGCAGAACGTTTAAAAAAAAAAAAAAAAAATCTGGAAAAAAACTGTGAAAAAAACCGGAGAAGCTTGCCAAAGATGAGGCCATTACGGCTCGCCTTTAGGTGTCCTCCTCGGGATAGCGTCATTTAAAGAACGAGGGTCAGCAGAACGTAAAAAAAAAAAAAAAAAAAAAAAAAAAAAAAAAAAAAAAAAAAAAACCGGAAAAAAATCTGGAAAAAAACTGTGAAAAAAAACCGGAGGAGCTTGCCAAAGATGAGGCTATTAAGGCTCACCTTTAGGTGTCCTCCTCGGGATAGCGTCATTTAAAGAACGAGGGTCAGCGGAAGGTAAAAAAAAAAAAAAAAAAAAAAAAAAAAAAAAAAAACCGGAAAAAAAAATCTGAAAAAAAACCGAAAAAAAAATCTGGAAAAAAACTGTGAAAAAAACCGGAGGAGCTTGCCAAAGATGAGACCATTACGGCTCGCCTTTCGGTGTCCTCCTCGGGATAGCGTCATTTAAAGAACGAGGGTCAGCAGAACATAAAAAAAAAAAAAAAAAAAAAAAAAAAAAAAAATCTGGAAAAAAAACTGTGAAAAAAAACCGGAGGAGCTTGCCAAAGATGAGGCTATTACGGCTCACCTTTAGGTGTCCTCCTCGGGATAGCGTCATTTAAAGAACGAGGGTCAACAGAACGTAAAAAAAAAAAAAAAAAATCTGGAAATAAACTGTGAAGAAAACCGGAGGAGCTTGCAAAAGATGAGGCCATTACGGCTCGCCTTTAGGTGTCCTCCTCGGGATAGCGTCATTTAAAGAACGAGGGTCAGCGGAAGGTAAAAAAAAAAAAAAAAAAAAAAAATCGGAAAAAAAAATCTGGAAAAAAACTGTGAAAAAAATCGGAGGAGCTTGCCAAAGATGAGGCCATTACGGCTCGCCTTTAGGTGTCCTCCTCGGGATAGCGTAATTTAAAGAACGAGGGTCAGCAGAACGTAAAATAAAAAAAAAACAAAAAAAAAAAACAAAAAAACCGGAAAAAAATCTGGAAAATAAACTGTGAAAAAAACCGGAGGAGCTTGCCAAAGATGAGGCCATTACGGCTCGCCTTTAGGTGTCCTACTCGGGATAGCGTAAATTAAAGAACGAGGGTCAGCAGAACGTAAAATAAAAAAAATACAAAAAAAAAAAAACAAAAAAACCGGAAAAAAAATCTGGAAAATAAACTGTGAAAAAAACCGGAGGAGCTTGCCAAAGATGAGGCCATTACGGCTCACCTTTAGGTGTCCTCCTCGGGATAACGTCATTTAAAGAACGAGGGTCAGCAGAACGTTTAAAAAAAAAAAAATCTGGAAAAAAACTGTGAAAAAAACCGGAGGAGCTTGCCAAAGATGAGGCCATTACGGCTCGCCTTTAGGTGTCCTCCTCGGGATAGCGTCATTTAAAGAACGAGGGTCAGCAGAACGTAAAAAAAAAAAAAAAAAAAAAAAAAAAAAAAAAACAAACAAACAAACCGGAAAAAAATCTGGAAAAAAACTGTGAAAAAAAACCGGAGGAGCTTGCCAAAGATGAGGCTATTAAGGCTCACCTTTAGGTGTCCTCCTCGGGATAGCGTCATTTAAAGAACGAGGGTCAGCGGAAGGTAAAAAAAAAAAAAAAAAAAAAAAAAAAAAATTCGGAAAAAAAAATCTGAAAAAAAACCGGAAAAAATATCTGGAAAAAAACTGTGAAAAAAACCGGAGGAGCTTGCCAAAGATGAGACCATTACGGCTCGCCTTTCGGTGTCCTCCTCGGGATAGCGTCATTTAAAGAACGAGGGTCAGCAGAACGTAAAAAAAAAAAAAAAAACAAAAAAACCGGAAAAAAATCTGGAAAATAAACTGTGAAAAAAACCGGAGGAGCTTGCCAAAGATGAGGCCATTACGGCTCGCCTTTAGGTGTCCTCCTCGGGATAGCGTAAATTAAAGAACGAGGGTCAGCAGAACGTAAAATAAAAAAAATACAAAAAAAAAAAACAAAAAAACCGGAAAAAAAATCTGGAAAATAAACTGTGAAAAAAACCGGAGGAGCTTGCCAAAGATGAGGCCATTACGGCTCACCTTTAGGTGTCCTCCTCGGGATAACGTCATTTAAAGAACGAGGGTCAGCAGAAAGTTTAAAAAAAAAAAAAAAAAATCTGGAAAAAAACTGTGAAAAAAACCGGAGGAGCTTGCCAAAGATGAGGCCATTACGGCTCGCCTTTAGGTGTCCTCCTCGGGATAGCGTCATTTAAAGAACGAGGGTCAGCAGAACGTAAAAAAAAAAAAAAAAAAAAAAAAAAAAAAAAAACCGGAAAAAAATCTGGAAAAAAACTGTGAAAAAAAACCGGAGGAGCTTGCCAAAGATGAGGCTATTAAGGCTCACCTTTAGGTGTCCTCCTCGGGATAGCGTCATTTAAAGAACGAGGGTCAGTGGAAGGTAAAAAAAAAAAAAAAAAAAATCGGAAAAAAAAATCTGAAAAAAAACCGGAAAAAATATCTGGAAAAAAACTGTGAAAAAAACCGGAGGAGCTTGCCAAAGATGAGACCATTACGGCTCGCCTTTCGGTGTCCTCCTCGGGATAGCGTCATTTAAAGAACGAGGGTCAGCAGAACGTAAAAAAAAAAAAAAAAAAAAAATCGGAAAAAAATCTGGAATAAAACTGTGAAAAAAACCGGAGGAGCTTGCCAAAGATGAGGCCATTACGGCTCGCCTTTAGGTCTCCTCCTCGGGATAGCGTCATTTAAAGAACGAGGGTCAGCAGAACTTAAAAAAAAAAAAAACAAAAAAAAACAAAAAAACAAAAAAAAACAAAACAAAAACAAAAAAAACAAAAAAAAACCGAAAAAAAATCTGGAAAAAAACCGGAGGAGCTTGCCAAAGATGAGGCCATTACGGCTCGCCTTTAGGTGTCCTCCTCGGGATAGCGTCATTTAAAGAACGAGGGTCAGCAGAAGGAATAAAAAAAAAAAAAACGGAAAAAAATCTAGAAAAAAACTGTGAAAAAAACCGGAGGAGCTTGCCAAAGATGAGGCCATTACGGCTCGCCTTTAGGTGTCCTCCTCGGGATAGCGTCATTTAAAGAACGAGGGTCAGCAGAACGTAAAAAAAAAAAAAAAAACTGGAAAAAAATCTGGAAAAAAAACTGTGAAAAAAACCGGAGGAGCTTGCCAAAGATGAGGCCATTACGGCTCGCCTTTAGGTGTCCTCCTCGGGATAGCGTAATTTAAAGAACGAGGGTCAGCAGAACGTAAAATAAAAAAAAAACAAAAAAACCGGAAAAAAAATCTGGAAAATAAACTGTGAAAAAAACCGGAGGAGCTTGCCAAAGATGAGGCCATTACGGCTCACCTTTAGGTGTCCTCCTCGGGATAACGTCATTTAAAGAACGAGGGTCAGCAGAACGTTTAAAAAAAAATCTGGAAAAAAACTGTGAAAAAAACCGGAGGAGCCTGCCAAAGATGAGGCCATTACGGCTCGCCTTTAGGTGTCCTCCTCGGGATAGCGTAATTTAAAGAACGAGGGTCAGCAGAACGTAAAATAAAAAAAAAACAAAAAAAAAACAAAAAAACCGGAAAAAAATCTGGAAAATAAACTGTGAAAAAAACCGGAGGAGCTTGCCAAAGATGAGGCCATTACGGCTCGCCTTTAGGTGTCCTCCTCGGGATAGCGTAAATTAAAGAACGACGGTCAGCAGAACGTAAAATAAAAAAAATACAAAAAAAAACAAAAAAACCGGAAAAAAAATCTGGAAAATAAACTGTGAAAAAAATCGGAGGAGCTTGCCAAAGATGAGGCCATTACGGCTCACCTTTAGGTGTCCTCCTCGGGATAACGTCATTTAAAGAACGAGGGTCAGCAGAACGTTTAAAAAAAAAAAAAAAATCTGGAAAAAAACTGTGAAAAAAACCGGAGAAGCTTGCCAAAGATGAGGCCATTACGGCTCGCCTTTAGGTGTCCTCCTCGGGATAGCGTCATTTAAAGAACGAGGGTCAGCAGAACGTAAAAAAAAAAAAAAAAAAAAAAAAAAAAAAAAAAAAAAAAAAAAAAAAAAACCGGAAAAAAAATCTGGAAAAAAACTGTGAAAAAAAACCGTTGGAGCTTGCTAAAGATGAGGCTATTAAGGCTCACCTTTAGGTGTCCTCCTCGGGATAGCGTCATTTAAAGAACGAGTGTCGGCGGAAGGTAAAAAAAAAAAAAAAAAAAAAAAAAAAAAAAAAAAAAAAAAAAAAAAAAAAAAAAAAAAAAAAAAACCGGAAAAAAAAATCTGAAAAAAAACCGGAAAAAAAATCTGGAAAAAAACTGTGAAAAAACCGGAGGAGCTTGCCAAAGATGAGACCATTACGGCTCGCCTTTCGGTGTCCTCCTCGGGATAGCGTCATTTAAAGAACGAGGGTCAGCAGAACGTAAAAAAAAAAAAAAAAAAAAAAAAATCTGGAAAAAAAACTGTGAAAAAAAACCGGAGGAGCTTGCCAAAGATGAGGCTATTACGGCTCACCTTTAGGTGTCCTCCTCGGGATAGCGTCATTTAAAGAACGAGGGTCAGCAGAACGTAAAAAAAAAAAAAAAAAAAAAAATCTGGAAAAAAACTGTGAAAAAAACCGGAGGAGCTTGCCAAAGATGAGGCCATTACGGCTCGCCTTTAGGTGTCCTCCTCGGGATAGCGTAATTTAAAGAACGAGGGTCAGCAGAACGTAAAATACAAAAAAAAAAAACAAAAAAACCGGAAAAAAAATCTGGAAAATAAACTGTGAAAAAAACCGGAGGAGCTTGCCAAAGATGAGGCCATTACGGCTCACCTTTAGGTGTCCTCCTCGGGATAACGTCATTTAAAGAACGAGGGTCAGCAGAACGTTTAACAAAAAAAAAAAAAAAAATCTGGAAAAAAACTGTGAAAAAAACCGGAGGAGCTTGCCAAAGATGAGGCCATTACGGCTCGCCTTTAGGTGTCCTCCTCGGGATAGCGTCATTTAAAGAACGAGGGTCAGCAGAACGTAAAAAAAAAAAAAAAAAAAAAAAAAAAAAAAAAAAAAAAAAACCGGAAAAAAATCTGGAAAAAAACTGTGAAAAAAAACCGGAGGAGCTTGCCAAAGATGAGGCTATTAAGGCTCACCTTTAGGTGTCCTCCTCGGGATAGCGTCATTTAAAGAACGAGGGTCAACGGAAGGTTAAAAAAAAAAAAAAAAAAAAAAAAATTCGGAAAAAAAAATCTGAAAAAAAAACCGGAAAAAATATCTGGAAAAAAACTGTGAAAAAAACCGTAGGAGCTTGCCAAAGATGAGACCATTACGGCTCGCCTTTCGGTGTCCTCCTCGAGATAGCGTCATTTAAAGAACGAGGGTCAGCAGAACGTAAAAAAAAAAAAAAACAAAAAAAAAAAACAAAAAAACCGGAAAAAAATCTGGAAAATAAACTGTGAAAAAAACCGGAGGAGCTTGCCAAAGATGAGGCCATTACGGCTCGCCTTTAGGTGTCCTCCTCGGGATAGCGTAAATTAAAGAACGAGGGTCAGCAGAACGTAAAATAAAAAAAATACAAAAAAAAAAAAAACAAAAAAACCGGAAAAAAAATCTGGAAAATAAACTGTGAAAAAAACCGGAGGAGCGCCAAAGATGAGGCCATTACGGCTCACCTTTAGGTGTCCTCCTCGGGATAACGTCATTTAAAGAACGAGGGTCAGCAGAAAGTTTAAAAAAAAAAAAAAAAAATCTGGAAAAAAACTGTGAAAAAAACCGGAGGAGCTTGCCAAAGATGAGGCCATTACGGCTCGCCTTTAGGTGTCCTCCTCGGGATAGCGTCATTTAAAGAACGAGGGTCAGCAGAACGTAAAAAAAAAAAAAAAAAAAAAAAAAAAAAAAAAAAAAACCGGAAAAAAATCTGGAAAAAAACTGTGAAAAAAAACCGGAGGAGCTTGCCAAAGATGAGGCTATTAAGGCTCACCTTTAGGTGTCCTCCTCGGGATAGCGTCATTTAAAGAACGAGGGTCAGTGGAAGGTAAAAAAAAAAAAAAAAAAATCGGAAAAAAAAATCTGAAAAAAAACCGGAAAAAATATCTGGAAAAAAACTGTGAAAAAAACCGGAGGAGCTTGCCAAAGATGAGACCATTACGGCTCGCCTTTCGGTGTCCTCCTCGGGATAGCGTCATTTAAAGAACGAGGGTCAGCAGAACGTAAAAAAAAAAAAAAAAAAAAAAATCGGAAAAAAATCTGGAATAAAACTGTGAAAAAAACCGGAGGAGCTTGCCAAAGATGAGGCCATTACGGCTCGCCTTTAGGTCTCCTCCTCGGGATAGCGTCATTTAAAGAACGAGGGTCAGCAGAACTTAAAAAAAAAAAAAAACAAAAAAAAAACAAAAAAACAAAAAAAAACAAAACAAAAACAAAAAAAACAAAAAAAAACCGAAAAAAAATCTGGAAAAAAACCGGAGGAGCTTGCCAAAGATGAGGCCATTACGGCTCGCCTTTAGGTGTCCTCCTCGGGATAGCGTCATTTAAAGAACGAGGGTCAGCAGAAGGAATAAAAAAAAAAAAAACGGAAAAAAATCTAGAAAAAAACTGTGAAAAAAACCGGAGGAGCTTGCCAAAGATGAGGCCATTACGGCTCGCCTTTAGGTGTCCTCCTCGGGATAGCGTCATTTAAAGAACGAGGGTCAGCAGAACGTAAAAAAAAAAAAAAAAACTGGAAAAAAATCTGGAAAAAAAACTGTGAAAAAAACCGGAGGAGCTTGCCAAAGATGAGGCCATTACGGCTCGCCTTTAGGTGTCCTCCTCGGGATAGCGTAATTTAAAGAACGAGGGTCAGCAGAACGTAAAATAAAAAAAAAACAAAAAAACCGGAAAAAAAATCTGGAAAATAAACTGTGAAAAAAACCGGAGGAGCTTGCCAAAGATGAGGCCATTACGGCTCACCTTTAGGTGTCCTCCTCGGGATAACGTCATTTAAAGAACGAGGGTCAGCAGAACGTTTAAAAAAAAATCTGGAAAAAAACTGTGAAAAAAACCGGAGGAGCCTGCCAAAGATGAGGCCATTACGGCTCGCCTTTAGGTGTCCTCCTCGGGATAGCGTAATTTAAAGAACGAGGGTCAGCAGAACGTAAAATAAAAAAAAAACAAAAAAAAAACAAAAAAACCGGAAAAAAATCTGGAAAATAAACTGTGAAAAAAACCGGAGGAGCTTGCCAAAGATGAGGCCATTACGGCTCGCCTTTAGGTGTCCTCCTCGGGATAGCGTAAATTAAAGAACGACGGTCAGCAGAACGTAAAATAAAAAAAATACAAAAAAAAACAAAAAAACCGGAAAAAAAATCTGGAAAATAAACTGTGAAAAAAATCGGAGGAGCTTGCCAAAGATGAGGCCATTACGGCTCACCTTTAGGTGTCCTCCTCGGGATAACGTCATTTAAAGAACGAGGGTCAGCAGAACGTTTAAAAAAAAAAAATCTGGAAAAAAACTGTGAAAAAAACCGGAGAAGCTTGCCAAAGATGAGGCCATTACGGCTCGCCTTTAGGTGTCCTCCTCGGGATAGCGTCATTTAAAGAACGAGGGTCAGCAGAACGTAAAAAAAAAAAAAAAAAAAAAAAAAAAACCGGAAAAAAAATCTGGAAAAAAACTGTGAAAAAAAACCGTTGGAGCTTGCTAAAGATGAGGCTATTAAGGCTCACCTTTAGGTGTCCTCCTCGGGATAGCGTCATTTAAAGAACGAGTGTCAGCGGAAGGTAAAAAAAAAAAAAAAAAAAAAAAAAAAAAAAAAAAAACCGGAGGAGCCTGCCAAAGATGAGGCCATTACGGCTCGCCTTTAGGTGTCCTCCTCGGGATAGCGTAATTTAAAGAACGAGGGTCAGCAGAACGTAAAATAAAAAAAAAACAAAAAAAAAACAAAAAAACCGGAAAAAAATCTGGAAAATAAACTGTGAAAAAAACCGGAGGAGCTTGCCAAAGATGAGGCCATTACGGCTCGCCTTTAGGTGTCCTCCTCGGGATAGCGTAAATTAAAGAACGACGGTCAGCAGAACGTAAAATAAAAAAAATACAAAAAAAAACAAAAAAACCGGAAAAAAAATCTGGAAAATAAACTGTGAAAAAAATCGGAGGAGCTTGCCAAAGATGAGGCCATTACGGCTCACCTTTAGGTGTCCTCCTCGGGATAACGTCATTTAAAGAACGAGGGTCAGCAGAACGTTTAAAAAAAAAAAAAAATCTGGAAAAAAACTGTGAAAAAAACCGGAGAAGCTTGCCAAAGATGAGGCCATTACGGCTCGCCTTTAGGTGTCCTCCTCGGGATAGCGTCATTTAAAGAACGAGGGTCAGCAGAACGTAAAAAAAAAAAAAAAAAAAAAAAAAAAAAAAAAAAAAAAAAAAAAAAAAAAAAAAAAAAAACCGGAAAAAAAATCTGGAAAAAAACTGTGAAAAAAAACCGTTGGAGCTTGCTAAAGATGAGGCTATTAAGGCTCACCTTTAGGTGTCCTCCTCGGGATAGCGTCATTTAAAGAACGAGTGTCAGCGGAAGGTAAAAAAAAAAAAAAAAAAAAAAAAAAAAAAAAAAAAAAAAAAAAAAAAAAAACCGGAGGAGCCTGCCAAAGATGAGGCCATTACGGCTCGCCTTTAGGTGTCCTCCTCGGGATAGCGTAATTTAAAGAACGAGGGTCAGCAGAACGTAAAATAAAAAAAAAACAAAAAAAAAACAAAAAAACCGGAAAAAAATCTGGAAAATAAACTGTGAAAAAAACCGGAGGAGCTTGCCAAAGATGAGGCCATTACGGCTCGCCTTTAGGTGTCCTCCTCGGGATAGCGTAAATTAAAGAACGACGGTCAGCAGAACGTAAAATAAAAAAAATACAAAAAAAAACAAAAAAACCGGAAAAAAAATCTGGAAAATAAACTGTGAAAAAAATCGGAGGAGCTTGCCAAAGATGAGGCCATTACGGCTCACCTTTAGGTGTCCTCCTCGGGATAACGTCATTTAAAGAACGAGGGTCAGCAGAACGTTTAAAAAAAAAAAAAAAATCTGGAAAAAAACTGTGAAAAAAACCGGAGAAGCTTGCCAAAGATGAGGCCATTACGGCTCGCCTTTAGGTGTCCTCCTCGGGATAGCGTCATTTAAAGAACGAGGGTCAGCAGAACGTAAAAAAAAAAAAAAAAAAAAAAAAAAAAAAAAAAAAAAAAAAAACCGGAAAAAAAATCTGGAAAAAAACTGTGAAAAAAAACCGTTGGAGCTTGCTAAAGATGAGGCTATTAAGGCTCACCTTTAGGTGTCCTCCTCGGGATAGCGTCATTTAAAGAACGAGTGTCAGCGGAAGGTAAAAAAAAAAAAAAAAAAAAAAAAAAAAAAAAAAAAAAACCGGAAAAAAAAATCTGAAAAAAAACCGGAAAAAAAATCTGGAAAAAAACTGTGAAAAAACCGGAGGAGCTTGCCAAAGATGAGACCATTACGGCTCGCCTTTCGGTGTCCTCCTCGGGATAGCGTCATTTAAAGAACGAGGGTCAGCAGAACGTAAAAAAAAAAAAAAAAAAAAAAATCTGGAAAAAAAACTGTGAAAAAAAACCGGAGGAGCTTGCCAAAGATGAGGCTATTACGGCTCACCTTTAGGTGTCCTCCTCGGGATAGCGTCATTTAAAGAACGAGGGTCAGCAGAACGTAAAAAAAAAAAAAAAAAAAAAATCTGGAAAAAAACTGTGAAAAAAACCGGAGGAGCTTGCCAAAGATGAGGCCATTACGGCTCGCCTTTAGGTGTCCTCCTCGGGATAGCGTAATTTAAAGAACGAGGGTCAGCAGAACGTAAAATACAAAAAAAAAAAACAAAAAAACCGGAAAAAAAATCTGGAAAATAAACTGTGAAAAAAACCGGAGGAGCTTGCCAAAGATGAGGCCATTACGGCTCACCTTTAGGTGTCCTCCTCGGGATAACGTCATTTAAAGAACGAGGGTCAGCAGAACGTTTAACAAAAAAAAAAAAAAAAATCTGGAAAAAAACTGTGAAAAAAACCGGAAGAGCTTGCCAAAGATGAGGCCATTACGGCTCGCCTTTAGGTGTCCTCCTCGGGATAGCGTCATTTAAAGAACGAGGGTCAGCAGAACGTAAAAAAAAAAAAAAAAAAAAAAAAAAAAAAAAAAAACCGGAAAAAAATCTGGAAAAAAACTGTGAAAAAAAACCGGAGGAGCTTGCCAAAGATGAGGCTATTAAGGCTCACCTTTAGGTGTCCTCCTCGGGATAGCGTCATTTAAAGAACGAGGGTCAACGGAAGGTTAAAAAAAAAAAAAAAAAAAAAAAAAAAAATTCGGAAAAAAAAATCTGAAAAAAAACCGGAAAAAATATCTGGAAAAAAACTGTGAAAAAAACCGTAGGAGCTTGCCAAAGATGAGACCATTACGGCTCGCCTTTCGGTGTCCTCCTCGAGATAGCGTCATTTAAAGAACGAGGGTCAGCAGAACGTAAAAAAAAAAAAAAACAAAAAAAAAAAACAAAAAAACCGGAAAAAAATCTGGAAAATAAACTGTGAAAAAAACCGGAGGAGCTTGCCAAAGATGAGGCCATTACGGCTCGCCTTTAGGTGTCCTCCTCGGGATAGCGTAAATTAAAGAACGAGGGTCAGCAGAACGTAAAATAAAAAAAATACAAAAAAAAAAAAAACAAAAAAACCGGAAAAAAAATCTGGAAAATAAACTGTGAAAAAAACCGGAGGACCGCCAAAGATGAGGCCATTACGGCTCACCTTTAGGTGTCCTCCTCGGGATAACGTCATTTAAAGAACGAGGGTCAGCAGAAAGTTTAAAAAAAAAAAAAAAAAATCTGGAAAAAAACTGTGAAAAAAACCGGAGGAGCTTGCCAAAGATGAGGCCATTACGGCTCGCCTTTAGGTGTCCTCCTCGGGATAGCGTCATTTAAAGAACGAGGGTCAGCAGAACGTAAAAAAAAAAAAAAAAAAAAAAAAAAAAAAAAAAAAAACCGGAAAAAAATCTGGAAAAAAACTGTGAAAAAAAACCGGAGGAGCTTGCCAAAGATGAGGCTATTAAGGCTCACCTTTAGGTGTCCTCCTCGGGATAGCGTCATTTAAAGAACGAGGGTCAGTGGAAGGTAAAAAAAAAAAAAAAAAAAAATCGGAAAAAAAAATCTGAAAAAAAACCGGAAAAAATATCTGGAAAAAAACTGTGAAAAAAACCGGAGGAGCTTGCCAAAGATGAGACCATTACGGCTCGCCTTTCGGTGTCCTCCTCGGGATAGCGTCATTTAAAGAACGAGGGTCAGCAGAACGTAAAAAAAAAAAAAAAAAAAAAAAAATCGGAAAAAAATCTGGAATAAAACTGTGAAAAAAACCGGAGGAGCTTGCCAAAGATGAGGCCATTACGGCTCGCCTTTAGGTCTCCTCCTCGGGATAGCGTCATTTAAAGAACGAGGGTCAGCAGAACTTAAAAAAAAAAAAAACAAAAAAAAAACAAAAAAACAAAAAAAAACAAAACAAAAACAAAAAAAACAAAAAAAAACCGAAAAAAAATCTGGAAAAAAACCGGAGGAGCTTGCCAAAGATGAGGCCATTACGGCTCGCCTTTAGGTGTCCTCCTCGGGATAGCGTCATTTAAAGAACGAGGGTCAGCAGAAGGAATAAAAAAAAAAAACGGAAAAAAATCTAGAAAAAAACTGTGAAAAAAACCGGAGGAGCTTGCCAAAGATGAGGCCATTACGGCTCGCCTTTAGGTGTCCTCCTCGGGATAGCGTCATTTAAAGAACGAGGGTCAGCAGAACGTAAAAAAAAAAAAAAAAAACTGGAAAAAAATCTGGAAAAAAAACTGTGAAAAAAACCGGAGGAGCTTGCCAAAGATGAGGCCATTACGGCTTGCCTTTAGGTGTCCTCCTCGGGATAGCGTAATTTAAAGAACGAGGGTCAGCAGAACGTAAAATAAAAAAAAAACAAAAAAACCGGAAAAAAAATCTGGAAAATAAACTGTGAAAAAAACCGGAGGAGCTTGCCAAAGATGAGGCCATTACGGCTCACCTTTAGGTGTCCTCCTCGGGATAACGTCATTTAAAGAACGAGGGTCAGCAGAACGTTTAAAAAAAAATCTGGAAAAAAACTGTGAAAAAAACCGGAGGAGCCTGCCAAAGATGAGGCCATTACGGCTCGCCTTTAGGTGTCCTCCTCGGGATAGCGTAATTTAAAGAACGAGGGTCAGCAGAACGTAAAATAAAAAAAAAACAAAAAAAAAACAAAAAAACCGGAAAAAAATCTGGAAAATAAACTGTGAAAAAAACCGGAGGAGCTTGCCAAAGATGAGGCCATTACGGCTCGCCTTTAGGTGTCCTCCTCGGGATAGCGTAAATTAAAGAACGACGGTCAGCAGAACGTAAAATAAAAAAAATACAAAAAAAAACAAAAAAACCGGAAAAAAAATCTGGAAAATAAACTGTGAAAAAAATCGGAGGAGCTTGCCAAAGATGAGGCCATTACGGCTCACCTTTAGGTGTCCTCCTCGGGATAACGTCATTTAAAGAACGAGGGTCAGCAGAACGTTTAAAAAAAAAAAAAAATCTGGAAAAAAACTGTGAAAAAAACCGGAGAAGCTTGCCAAAGATGAGGCCATTACGGCTCGCCTTTAGGTGTCCTCCTCGGGATAGCGTCATTTAAAGAACGAGGGTCAGCAGAACGTAAAAAAAAAAAAAAAAAAAAAAAAAAAAAAAAAAAAAAAAAAAAAAAACCGGAAAAAAAATCTGGAAAAAAACTGTGAAAAAAAACCGTTGGAGCTTGCTAAAGATGAGGCTATTAAGGCTCACCTTTAGGTGTCCTCCTCGGGATAGCGTCATTTAAAGAACGAGTGTCAGCGGAAGGTAAAAAAAAAAAAAAAAAAAAAAAAAAAAAAAAAAAAAAAAAAAAAAAAAAAAAAAAACCGGAAAAAAAAATCTGAAAAAAAACCGGAAAAAAAATCTGGAAAAAAACTGTGAAAAAACCGGAGGAG
Organism: Arachis ipaensis; assembly: GCF_059453495.1. Classification (NCBI taxonomy): domain Eukaryota; kingdom Viridiplantae; phylum Streptophyta; class Magnoliopsida; order Fabales; family Fabaceae; genus Arachis; species Arachis ipaensis. The sequence continues at coordinate 61,129,463 of NC_142439.1, read as the reverse complement.
CTTGCCAAAGATGAGACCATTACGGCTCGCCTTTCGGTGTCCTCCTCGGGATAGCGTCATTTAAAGAACGAGGGTCAGCAGAACGTAAAAAAAAAAAAAAAAAAAAAAAATCTGGAAAAAAAACTGTGAAAAAAAACCGGAGGAGCTTGCCAAAGATGAGGCTATTACGGCTCACCTTTAGGTGTCCTCCTCGGGATAGCGTCATTTAAAGAACGAGGGTCAGCAGAACGTAAAAAAAAAAAAAAAAAAAAAAATCTGGAAAAAAACTGTGAAAAAAACCGGAGGAGCTTGCCAAAGATGAGGCCATTACGGCTCGCCTTTAGGTGTCCTCCTCGGGATAGCGTAATTTAAAGAACGAGGGTCAGCAGAACGTAAAATACAAAAAAAAAAACAAAAAAACCGGAAAAAAAATCTGGAAAATAAACTGTGAAAAAAACCGGAGGAGCTTGCCAAAGATGAGGCCATTACGGCTCACCTTTAGGTGTCCTCCTCGGGATAACGTCATTTAAAGAACGAGGGTCAGCAGAACGTTTAACAAAAAAAAAAAAAAAAATCTGGAAAAAAACTGTGAAAAAAACCGGAGGAGCTTGCCAAAGATGAGGCCATTACGGCTCGCCTTTAGGTGTCCTCCTCGGGATAGCGTCATTTAAAGAACGAGGGTCAGCAGAACGTAAAAAAAAAAAAAAAAAAAAAAAAAAAAAAAAAAAAAAAACCGGAAAAAAATCTGGAAAAAAACTGTGAAAAAAAACCGGAGGAGCTTGCCAAAGATGAGGCTATTAAGGCTCACCTTTAGGTGTCCTCCTCGGGATAGCGTCATTTAAAGAACGAGGGTCAACGGAAGGTTAAAAAAAAAAAAAAAAAAAAAAAAAAATTCGGAAAAAAAAATCTGAAAAAAAACCGGAAAAAATATCTGGAAAAAAACTGTGAAAAAAACCGTAGGAGCTTGCCAAAGATGAGACCATTACGGCTCGCCTTTCGGTGTCCTCCTCGAGATAGCGTCATTTAAAGAACGAGGGTCAGCAGAACGTAAAAAAAAAAAAAAACAAAAAAAAAAAACAAAAAAACCGGAAAAAAATCTGGAAAATAAACTGTGAAAAAAACCGGAGGAGCTTGCCAAAGATGAGGCCATTACGGCTCGCCTTTAGGTGTCCTCCTCGGGATAGCGTAAATTAAAGAACGAGGGTCAGCAGAACGTAAAATAAAAAAAATACAAAAAAAAAAAAAAACAAAAAAACCGGAAAAAAAATCTGGAAAATAAACTGTGAAAAAAACCGGAGGAGCTTGCCAAAGATGAGGCCATTACGGCTCACCTTTAGGTGTCCTCCTCGAGATAACGTCATTTAAAGAACGAGGGTCAGCAGAACGTTTAAAAAAAAAAAAAAAAATCTGGAAAAAAACTGTGAAAAAAACCGGAGGAGCTTGCCAAAGATGAGGCCATTACGGCTCGCCTTTAGGTGTCCTCCTCGGGATAGCGTCATTTAAAGAACGAGGGTCAGCAGAACGTAAAAAAAAAAAAAAAAAAAAAAAAAAAACCAGAAAAAAATCTGGAAAAAAACTGTGAAAAAAAACCGGAGGAGCTTGCCAAAGATGAGGCTATTAAGGCTCACCTTTAGGTGTCCTCCTCGGGATAGCGTCATTTAAAGAACGAGGGTCAGCGGAAGGTAAAAAAAAAAAAAAAAAAAAATCGGAAAAAAAAATCTGAAAAAAAACCGAAAAAAATATCTGGAAAAAAACTGTGAAAAAAACCGGAGGAGCTTGCCAAAGATGAGACCATTACGGCTCGCCTTTCGGTGTCCTCCTCGGGATAGCGTCATTTAAAGAACGAGGGTCAGCAGAACGTAAAAAAAAAAAAAAACAAAAAAAAAAACAAAAAAACCGGAAAAAAATCTGGAAAATAAACTGTGAAAAAAACCGGAGGAGCGCCAAAGATGAGGCCATTACGGCTCGCCTTTAGGTGTCCTCCTCGGGATAGCGTAAATTAAAGAACGAGGGTCAGCAGAACGTAAAATAAAAAAAATACAAAAAAAAAAAACAAAAAAACCGGAAAAAAAATCTGGAAAATAAACTGTGAAAAAAACCGGAGGAGCTTGCCAAAGATGAGGCCATTACGGCTCACCTTTAGGTGTCCTCCTCGGGATAACGTCATTTAAAGAACGAGGGTCAGCAGAACGTTTAAAAAAAAAAAAAAAATCTGGAAAAAAACTGTGAAAAAAACCGGAGGAGCTTGCCAAAGATGAGGCCATTACGGCTCGCCTTTAGGTGTCCTCCTCGGGATAGCGTCATTTAAAGAACGAGGGTCAGCAGAACGTAAAAAAAAAAAAAAAAAAAAAAAAAAAAAAAAAAAAAAAAAAAAAAAAAAAAAAAAAAAAAAAACCGGAAAAAAATCTGGAAAAAAACTGTGAAAAAAAACCGGAGGAGCTTGCCAAAGATGAGGCTATTAAGGCTCACCTTTAGGTGTCCTCCTCGGGATAGCGTCATTTAAAGAAAGAGGGTCAGCGGAAGGTAAAAAAAAAAAAAAAAAAAAATCGGAAAAAAAAATCTGAAAAAAAACCGGAAAAAATATCTGGAAAAAAACTGTGAAAAAAACCGGAGGAGCTTGCCAAAGATGAGACCATTACGGCTCGCCTTTCGGTGTCCTCCTCGGGATAGCGTCATTTAAAGAACGAGGGTCAGCAGAACGTAAAAAAAAAAAAAAAAAAAAAAAAAAAAAAAATCGGAAAAAAATCTGGAATAAAACTGTGAAAAAAAACCGGAGGAGCTTGCCAAAGATGAGGCCATTACGGCTCGCCTTTAGGTCTCCTCCTCGGGATAGCGTCATTTAAAGAACGAGGGTCAGCAGAACTTAAAAAAAAAAAAAACAAAAAAAAAAAAACAGAAAAACAAAAATAAACAAAACAAAAACAAAAAAAACAAAAAAAAACCGAAAAAAAATCTGGAAAAAAACCGGAGGAGCTTGCCAAAGATGAGGCCATTACGGCTCGCCTTTAGGTGTCCTCCTCGGGATAGCGTCATTTAAAGAACGAGGGTCAGCAGAAGGAATAAAAAAAAAAAAAAAAACGGAAAAAAATCTAGAAAAAAACTGTGAAAAAAACCGGAGGAGCTTGCCAAAGATGAGGCCATTACGGCTCGCCTTTAGGTGTCCTCCTCGGGATAGCGTCATTTAAAGAACGAGGGTCAGCAGAACGTAAAAAAAAAAAAAAAAAAAAAAAAAAAAAAAAAAAAAAAAAAAAAAAAAAAAAAAAAACTGGAAAAAAATCTGGAAAAAAAACTGTGAAAAAAACCGGAGGAGCTTGCCAAAGATGAGGCCATTACGGCTCGCCTTTAGGTGTCCTCCTCGGGATAGCGTAATTTAAAGAACGAGGGTCAGCAGAACGTAAAATAAAAAAAAAACAAAAAAACCGGAAAAAAAATCTGGAAAATAAACTGTGAAAAAAACCGGAGGAGCTTGCCAAAGATGAGGCCATTACGGCTCACCTTTAGGTGTCCTCCTCGGGATAACGTCATTTAAAGAACGAGGGTCAGCAGAACGTTTAAAAAAAAATCTGGAAAAAAACTGTGAAAAAAACCGGAGGAGCCTGCCAAAGATGAGGCCATTACGGCTCGCCTTTAGGTGTCCTCCTCGGGATAGCGTAATTTAAAGAACGAGGGTCAGCAGAACGTAAAATAAAAAAAAAACAAAAAAAAAACAAAAAAACCGGAAAAAAATCTGGAAAATAAACTATGAAAAAAACCGGAGGAGCTTGCCAAAGATGAGGCCATTACGGCTCGCCTTTAGGTGTCCTCCTCGGGATAGCGTAAATTAAAGAACGACGGTCAGCAGAACGTAAAATAAAAAAAATACAAAAAAAAAAACAAAAAAACCGGAAAAAAATCTGGAAAATAAACTGTGAAAAAAATCGGAGGAGCTTGCCAAAGATGAGGCCATTACGGCTCACCTTTAGGTGTCCTCCTCGGGATAACGTCATTTAAAGAACGAGGGTCAGCAGAACGTTTAAAAAAAAAAAATCTGGAAAAAAACTGTGAAAAAAACCGGAGAAGCTTGCCAAAGATGAGGCCATTACGGCTCGCCTTTAGGTGTCCTCCTCGGGATAGCGTCATTTAAAGAACGAGGGTCAGCAGAACGTAAAAAAAAAAAAAAAAAAAAAAAAAAAAAAAAAAAAAAAAAAAAAAAACCGGAAAAAAAATCTGGAAAAAAACTGTGAAAAAAAACCGTTGGAGCTTGCTAAAGATGAGGCTATTAAGGCTCACCTTTAGGTGTCCTCCTCGGGATAGCGTCATTTAAAGAACGAGTGTCAGCGGAAGGTAAAAAAAAAAAAAAAACCGGAAAAAAAAATCTGATAAAAAACCGGAAAAAAAATCTGGAAAAAAACTGTGAAAAAAACCGGAGGAGCTTGCCAAAGATGAGACCATTACGGCTCGCCTTTCGGTGTCCTCCTCGGGATAGCGTCATTTAAAGAACGAGGGTCAGCAGAACGTAAAAAAAAAAAAAAAAAAAAAAAAAAAAAAAAAAATCTGGAAAAAAAACTGTGAAAAAAACCGGAGGAGCTTGCCAAAGATGAGGCTATTACGGCTCACCTTTAGGTGTCCTCCTCGGGATAGCGTCATTTAAAGAACGAGGGTCAGCAGAACGTAATAAAAAAAAAAAAAATCTGGAAAAAAACTGTGAAAAAAACCGGAGGAGCTTGCCAAAGATGAGGCCATTACGGCTCGCCTTTAGGTATCCTCCTCGGGATAGCGTCATTTAAAGAACGAGGGTCAGCGGAAGGTAAAAAAAAAAAAAAAAAATCTGGAAAAAAACTGTGAAAAAAACCGGAGGAGCTTGCCAAAGATGAGGCCATTACGGCTCGCCTTTAGGTGTCCTCCTCGGGATAGCGTCATTTAAAGAACGAGGGTCAGCGGAAGGTAAAAAAAAAAAAAAAAAAAAAACGGAAAAAAAAATCTAGAAAAAAACTGTGAAAAAAATCGGAGGAGCTTGCCAAAGATGAGGCCATTAAGGCTCACCTTTATGTGTCCTCCTCGGGATAGCGTAATTTAAAGAACGAGGGTCAGCGGAAGGTAAAAAAAAAAAAAAAAAAAAAAAAAAAAAAAAAAAAAAAAAAAAAAAAAAAAAAACTGGAAAAAAACCGGAGGAGCTTGCCAAAGATGAGGCCATTATGGCTCGCCTTTAGGTGTCCTCCTCGGGATAGCGTAATTTAAAGAACGAGGGTCAGCAGAACGTAAAATAAAACAAAAAAACAAAAAAACCGGAAAAAAAATCTGGAAAATAAACTGTGAAAAAAACCGGAGGAGCTTGCCAAAGTTGAGGCCATTACGGCTCACCTTTAGGTGTCCTCCTCGGGATAACGTCATTTAAAGAACGAGGGTCAGCAGAACGTTTAAAAAAAAAATCTGGAAAAAAACTGTGAAAAAAACCGGAGGAGCCTGCCAAAGATGAGGCCATTACGGCTCGCCTTTAGGTGTCCTCCTCGGGATAGCGTAATTTAAAGAACGAGGGTCAGCAGAACGTAAAATAAAAAAAAAACAAAAAAAAAACAAAAAAAATCGGAAAAAAATCTGGAAAATAAACTGTGAAAAAAACCGGAGGAGCTTGCCAAAGATGAGGCCATTACGGCTCGCCTTTAGGTGTCCTCCTCGGGATAGCGTAAATTAAAGAACGAGGGTCAGCAGAACGTAAAATAAAAAAAATACAAAAAAAAAAAACAAAAAAACCGGAAAAAAAATCTGGAAAATAAACTGTGAAAAAAATCGGAGGAGCTTGCCAAAGATGAGGCCATTACGGCTCACCTTTAGGTGTCCTCCTCGGGATAACGTCATTTAAAGAACGAGGGTCAGCAGAAGGAATAAAAAAAAAAAAAAACGGAAAAAAATCTAGAAAAAAACTGTGAAAAAAACCGGAGGAGCTTGCCAAAGATGAGGCCATTACGGCTCGCCTTTAGGTGTCCTCCTCGGGATAGCGTCATTTAAAGAACGAGGGTCAGCAGAACGTAAAAAAAAAAAAAAAAACTGGAAAAAAATTTTGAAAAAAAACTGTGAAAAAAACCGGAGGAGCTTGCCAAAGATGAGGCCATTACGGCTCGCCTTTAGGTGTCCTCCTCGGGATAGCGTAATTTAAAGAACGAGGGTCAGCAGAACGAAAATAAAAAAAAAAAACAAAACAACCGGAAAAAAAATCTGGAAAAAAACTGTGAAAAAAACCGGAATAGCCTGCCAAAGATGAGGCCATTACGGCTCGCCTTTAGGTGTCCTCCTCGGGATAGCGTCATTTAAAGAACGAGGGTCAGCAGAACGTAAAAAAAACAAAAAAAAAAAAAACGGAAAAAAAATCTGGAAAAAAACTGTGAAAAAAAACCGGAGGAGCTTGCCAAAGATGAGGCCATTAAGGCTCACCTTTAGGTGTCCTCCTCGGGATAGCGTCATTTAAAGAACGAGGGTCAGCGGAAGGTAAAAAAAAAAAAAAATAGGAAAAAAAAATCTGGAAAAAACTGTGAAAAAACCGGAGGAGCTTGCCAAAGATGAGGCCATTACGGCTCGCCTTTCGGTGTCCTCCTCGGGATAGCGTCATTTAAAGAACGAGGGTCAGCAGAACGTAAAAAAAACAAAAAAAAAAAAAAAAAAAACCGGAAAAAAAAAACTGTGAAAAAAACCAGAGGAGCTTGCCAAAGATGAGGCCATTAAGGCTCACCTTTAGGTGTCCTCCTCGGGATAGCGTCATTTAAAGAACGAGGGTCAGCAGAACGTTAAAAAAAAAAAAAAAAAAAAAAAAAAAAAAAACGAAAAAAAAATCTGGAATAAAACTGTGAAAAAAACCGGAGGAGCTTGCCAAAGATGAGGCCATTACGGCTCGCCTTTCGGTGTCCTCCTCGGGATAGCGTCATTTAAAGAACGAGGCTCAGCAGAACGTAAAAAAAAAAAAAAAAAAAAAAAAAAAAGAAAAAAAAACCGAAAAAAAAATATGGAAAAAAA
>NC_142439.1:61112500-61115000 GCF_059453495.1 Arachis ipaensis | reverse complement strand
AACGTAAAATAAAAAAAATACAAAAAAAAAAACAAAAAAACCGGAAAAAAAATCTGGAAAATAAACTGTGAAAAAAATCGGAGGAGCTTGCCAAAGATGAGGCCATTACGGCTCACCTTTAGGTGTCCTCCTCGGGATAACGTCATTTAAAGAACGAGGGTCAGCAGAACGTTTAAAAAAAAAAAAAAATCTGGAAAAAAACTGTGAAAAAAACCGGAGGAGCTTGGCAAAGATGAGGCCATTACGGCTCGCCTTTAGGTGTCCTCCTCGGGATAGCGTCATTTAAAGAACGAGGGTCAGCAGAACGTAAAAAAAAAAAAAAAAAAAAAAAAAAAAAAAAAAAAAAAAAAAAAAAAAAAAAAAAAAAAAAAAAAAAAACCAGAAAAAAAATCTGGAAAAAAACTGTGAAAATAAACCGGAGGAGCTTGCCAAAGATGAGGCTATTAAGGCTCACCTTTAGGTGTCCTCCTCGGGATAGCGTCATTTAAAGAACGAGGGTCAGCAGAACGTAAAAAAAAAAAAAATGGAAAAAAAACTGTGAAAAAAAACCGGAGGAGCTTGCCAAAGATGAGGCTATTACGGCTCACCTTTAGGTGTCCTCCTCGGGATAGCGTCATTTAAAGAACGAGGGTCAGCAGAACGTAAAAAAAAAAAAAAAAAAAATCTGGAAAAAAACTGTGAAAAAAACCGGAGGAGCTTGCCAAAGATGAGGCCATTACGGCTCGCCTTTAGGTATCCTCCTCGGGATAGCGTCATTTAAAGAACGAGGGTCAGCGGAAGGTAAAAAAAAAAAAAAAAAAAAAACCGGAAAAAAAATCTGGAAAAAAACTGTGAAAAAAATCGGTGGAGCTTGCCAAAGATGAGGCCATTAAGGCTCACCTTTATGTGTCCTCCTCGGGATAGCGTCATTTAAAGAACGAGGGTCAGCGGAAGGTAAAAAAAAAAAAAAAAAAAATCTGGAAAAAAACTGTGAAAAAAATCGGAGGAGCTTGCCAAAGATGAGGCCATTACGGCTCGCCTTTCGGTGTCCTCCTCGGGATAGCGTCATTTAAAGAACGAGGGTCAGCAGAACGTAAAAAAAAAGAAAAAAAAAAAAAAAAAAAAAAACCGGAAAAAAAATCTGGAAAAAAACTGTGAAAAAAACCGGAGGAGCTTGCCAAAGATGAGGCCATTACGGCTCGCCTTTAGGTGTCCTCCTCGGGATAGCGTAATTTAAAGAACGAGGGTCAGCAGAACGTAAAATAAAAAAAAAAACAAAAAAACCGGAAAAAAAATCTGGAAAATAAACTGTGAAAAAAACCGGAGGAGCTTGCCAAAGTTGAGGCCATTACGGCTCACCTTTAGGTGTCCTCCTCGGGATAACGTCATTTAAAGAACGAGGGTCAGCAGAACGTTTAAAAAAAATAATCTGGAAAAAAACTGTGAAAAAAACCGGAGGAGCCTGCCAAAGATGAGGCCATTACGGCTCGCCTTTAGGTGTCCTCCTCGGGATAGCGTAATTTAAAGAACGAGGGTCAGCAGAACTTAAAAAAAACAAAAAAACAAAAAAACAAAAAAACAAAAAAAAAAAAAAACAAAAAAAAAAAAACAAAAAAAAAACAAAAACAAAAACAAAAAAAACAAAAAAAAACCGAAAAAAAATCTGGAAAAAAACCGGAGGAGCTTGCCAAAGATGAGGCCATTACGGCTCGCCTTTAGGTGTCCTCCTCGGGATAACGTCATTTAAAGAACGAGGGTCAGCAGAAGGAATAAAAAAAAAAAAAAAACGGAAAAAAATCTAGAAAAAAACTGTGAAAAAAACCGGAGGAGCTTGCCAAAGATGAGGCCATTACGGCTCGCCTTTAGGTGTCCTCCTCGGGATAGCGTCATTTAAAGAACGAGGGTCAGCAGAACGTAAAAAAAAAAAAAAAAAAAAAAACTGGAAAAAAATTTTGAAAAAAAACTGTGAAAAAAACCGGAGGAGCTTGCCAAAGATGAGGCCATTACGGCTCGCCTTTAGGTGTCCTCCTCGGGATAGCGTAATTTAAAGAACGAGGGTCAGCAGAACGTAAAATAAAAAAAAAACAAAACAACCGGAAAAAAAATCTGGAAAATAAACTGTGAAAAAAACCGGAGGAGCTAGCCAAAGATGAGGCCATTACGGCTCACCTTTAGGTGTCCTCCTCGGGATAACGTCATTTAAAGAACGAGGGTCAGCAGAACATTTAAAAAAAAAATCTGGAAAAAAACTGTGAAAAAAACCGGAGGAGCTTGCCAAAGATGAGGCCATTAAGGCTCACCTTTAGGTGTCCTCCTCGGGATAGCGTCATTTAAAGAACGAGGGTCAGCGGAAGGTAAAAAAAAAAAAAAAAAAAAAAATAGGAAAAAAAAACTGGAAAAAACTGTGAAAAAACCGGAGGAGCTTGCCAAAGATGAGGCCATTACGGCTCGCCTTTCGGTGTCCTCCTCGGGATAGCGTCATTTAAAGAACGAGGGTCAGCAGAACGTAAAAAAAACAAAA
>NC_142439.1:61097500-61110000 GCF_059453495.1 Arachis ipaensis | reverse complement strand
AAGGTAAAAAAAAAAAAAAAAAAAAAACCGGAAAAAAAATCTGGAAAAAAACTGTGAAAAAAATCGGTGGAGCTTGCCAAAGATGAGGCCATTAAGGCTCACCTTTATGTGTCCTCCTCGGGATAGCGTCATTTAAAGAACGAGGGTCAGCGGAAGGTAAAAAAAAAAAAAAAAAATCTGGAAAAAAACTGTGAAAAAAATCGGAGGAGCTTGCCAAAGATGAGGCCATTACGGCTCGCCTTTCGGTGTCCTCCTCGGGATAGCGTCATTTAAAGAACGAGGGTCAGCAGAACGTAAAAAAAAAGAAAAAAAAAAAAAAAAAAAAAACCGGAAAAAAAATCTGGAAAAAAACTGTGAAAAAAACCGGAGGAGCTTGCCAAAGATGAGGCCATTACGGCTCGCCTTTAGGTGTCCTCCTCGGGATAGCGTAATTTAAAGAACGAGGGTCAGCAGAACGTAAAATAAAAAAAAAAACAAAAAAACCGGAAAAAAAATCTGGAAAATAAACTGTGAAAAAAACCGGAGGAGCTTGCCAAAGTTGAGGCCATTACGGCTCACCTTTAGGTGTCCTCCTCGGGATAACGTCATTTAAAGAACGAGGGTCAGCAGAACGTTTAAAAAAAATAATCTGGAAAAAAACTGTGAAAAAAACCGGAGGAGCCTGCCAAAGATGAGGCCATTACGGCTCGCCTTTAGGTGTCCTCCTCGGGATAGCGTAATTTAAAGAACGAGGGTCAGCAGAACGTAAAATAAAAAAAAAACAAAAAAAAAACAAAAAAAAACCGGAAAAAAATCTGGAAAATAAACTGTGAAAAAAACCGGAGGAGCTTGCCAAAGATGAGGCCATTACCGCTCGCCTTTAGGTGTCCTCCTCGAGATAGCGTAAATTAAAGAACGAGGGTCAGCAGAACGTAAAATAAAAAAAATACAAAAAAAAAAAACAAAAAACCGGAAAAAAAATCTGGAAAATAAACTGTGAAAAAAATCGGAGGAGCTTGCCAAAGATGAGGCCATTACGGCTCACCTTTAGGTGTCCTCCTCGGGATAACGTCATTTAAAGAACGAGGGTCAGCAGAACGTTTAAAAAAAAAAAAAAATCTGGAAAAAAACTGTGAAAAAAACCGGAGGAGCTTGGCAAAGATGAGGCCATTACGGCTCGCCTTTAGGTGTCCTCCTCGGGATAGCGTCATTTAAAGAACGAGGGTCAGCAGAACGTAAAAAAAAAAAAAAAAAAAAAAAAAAAAAAAAAAAAAAAAAAAAAAAAAAAAAAAAAAAAAAAAAACCGGAAAAAAAATCTGGAAAAAAACTGTGAAAAAAAACCGGAGGAGCTTGCCAAAGATGAGGCTATTAAGGCTCACCTTTAGGTGTCCTCCTCGGGATAGCGTCATTTAAAGAACGAGGGTCAGCGGAAGGTAAAAAAAAAAAAAAAAAAAAAAAAAACCGAAAAAAAAAATCTGAAAAAAACCGGAAAAAAAATCTGGAAAAAAACCGGAGGAGCTTGCCAAAGATGAGGCCATTACGGCTCGCCTTTCGGTGTCCTCCTCGGGATAGCGTCATTTAAAGAACGAGGCTCAGCAGAACGTAAAAAAAAAAAAAAAAAAATCGGAAAAAAATCTGGAATAAAACTGTGAAAAGAAACCGGAGGAGCTTGCCAAAGATGAGGCCATTACGGCTCGCCTTTAGGTCTCCTCCTCGGGATAGCGTCATTTAAAGAACGAGGGTCAGCAGAACTTAAAAAAAACAAAAAAACAAAAAAACAAAAAAACAAAAAAACAAAAAAAACAAAAAACAAAAAAAACAAAAAAAAAACAAAAACAAAAACAAAAACAAAAACAAAAAAAACAAAAAAAAACCGAAAAAAAATCTGGAAAAAAACCGGAGGAGCTTGCCAAAGATGAGGCCATTACGGCTCGCCTTTAGGTGTCCTCCTCGGGATAGCGTCATTTAAAGAACGAGGGTCAGCAGAAGGAATAAATAAAAAAAAAAAACGGAAAAAAATCTAGAAAAAAACTGTGAAAAAAACCGGAGGAGCTTGCCAAAGATGAGGCCATTACGGCTCGCCTTTAGGTGTCCTCCTCGGGATAGCGTCATTTAAAGAACGAGGGTCAGCAGAACGTAAAAAAAAAAAAAAAAAAAAAAATGCAAAAAAATTTTGAAAAAAAACTGTGAAAAAAACCGGAGGAGCTTGCCAAAGATGAGGCCATTACGGCTCGCCTTTAGGTGTCCTCCTCGGGATAGCGTAATTTAAAGAACGAGGGTCAGCAGAACGTAAAATAATAAAAAAAACAAAACAACCGGAAAAAAAATCTGGAAAATAAACTGTGAAAAAAACCGGAGGAGTGATGAGATATTTTGGTGAAAAGTAAATTTCTCCAAAAACACCCAAATCTAACCGGCCAGTGCACCGGGTCGCATCAAGTAATAAAAACTCACGGGAGTGAGGTCGATCCCACAGGGATTGATGGATCAAGCAATTTTAGTGGGTGATTAGTTTAGTCAAGCTAACATTGAGTGGTTGGGTGAAATTTTGAGAGCAGAATGTAAAATGCAGAGAATTTAAAGTTGCAGAAAATAAATGTGCAGAAACTTAAAGTGCAAGAAAAGTAAATTGCAGAGACTTAAATTGCAAGAAATGTAAATTGCATTAAATGTAAAGGGAATTGGGAATTGGATTTGCAGAAATTAAACAAGGAAAAGTTAAATTGCAACAAGCAGAGAAGTAAAAGATGGATTTGATTGATTCGGAACCAAAACAGAAATGTAAATAAACATGAAAAGCAATAAACAGAGAATGTAAAATTGGAATTAAGATCTCAGGACCCAAGAGACTAGATAACCAAGTCTAGATCTCAATGCCTTCCTAGATCCAACAAGAACAATTGCAAGAGAAATTAAAGAAAAGTAAATTGCAGAAGCCAAGAGAAGGTGAAGTAGTAAACAGAAATGGAAATTCAATTGTGCAGAGAAAGTAAACAAGAAAATTCTCAAGGTGAGATTGAAACAGAATTTCTTCAATTCTCAACCCAAGATTCAAAACGAAATTGAAAACTAAGAGAAAGCTCTCAAATCCTAATGCTCCCTAGTGGAGCCAGCCTCCTTACAAATATGAAACAGATGCCTATTTATAGGCATTTTTACAAAATGAAAATGAAATTCAAAACAAATTACAATTAAAATGAAATTTCTATTCTAACTATCTCTTGTGCCTCTAAGTGGTGTCAATTGGGCCTTTGCTCTTGATGGAATTGGGTTGAAAGAGGCCTTGGTTGATTGCTCTTGAAGTTTGAAGAAGAACCGAAGTGAACCAATTGAACCGGTTTTGAAGTTAGCCATAGTTGGTCCCAACGTTAGGGCCAAAGTTAGGGGTCTAACTTTGACCCCAACTTTTCATAGCAGCAAGCAATATTCTCTGGTTTGGACGTTGGTGCCAACGTTAGGGGTCTAACTTTGACCCTAACGTTGGCCTCCCTTATGCACATTTATGGCACCAACTTTGTCCTCTTGTCATGTTGCCAATTTTATGCCCAATATAGACTATCATATATGGTTGGAAAGCTATGAATGTCAGCTTTCTAACCCACTTGGAATCACTTCAATTGGACATCTACAACTCAAGTTATGATCATTTGAAGAGGGCATGGTCGCTGGCTTTGGTGTGCAGCGTTTGAGGTAACGTTAGCCCTCAAACGTTGGCGAAAACGCCAGTTCTGGAGGCTCAAATGTATTGTCCACCCCATACTATTATACATTGTTGGAAAGCCCTGGATGTCTACTTTCCAATGCCGTTGGGAGCACATCATTTGGAGCTCTACAGCTCGAGTTATACTCCTTTGAAGGTGCAGAGGTCAGTTGGCCTCACTGCAGGTTGCCACCATGTTCGTTTATGCACATTGCGGGGCAGTTTTCTCCCTCAATTTTAGTGTCCACTATGCAGTGCCATATATGCTTGGAAAGCTCTTGATTCCTACTTTCCAATGCTTCTTGAATCACCTCATTTGGAGCTCTGTAGCTCAAGTTATTCTTGTTGGAAGTATACCCCTTGTATGCCTTGTGGTGTGTGGCGCCAACGTTAGCCTCCAAGTTAGGGGGCTAACGTTGGCGCAAACGTTGGCCCTTCTCCCTTTGTTTTTTCATGTGCCAACGTTAGGGTCAAAGTTAGACCCCTAACGTTGGCGCAAACGTTGGTGGCCCAGGGAGGAATTCTCTTGCCAACGTTAGCCTCCAAGTTAGGGGGCTAACGTTGGCTCAAACGTGGGGAGCCCAGGGAGTAATCTTCATGCCCAACGTTAGCCTCCAAGTTAGGGGGCTAACGTTGGGGCTAACTTCATGCCTCCAGGTTCAATTTCACTTATTCCATTCTTCACTTCTAGCCATTCCTCTTTGCTTCAACCTTTCTCCAAGCTTTCTTCACCTATCATTAATCAACCAAACTCATCAAAGCTATGCTCAAAATCATGAGATATTCATTCTTTCATAATATGTGACAATTTTAGCATAAAACCTCATGAAATAGCATGAATTCATACATGGTTGATTAACTCAAAGGAAACATGAAAATCTACCCAATTGGCTTGCTTATGGCTCAAGAAAGTGCATAATTCAATTGAAAACAAAAGAAAAAGGCTAGTTAAAATAGGCTAAGATGACTTGTCATCACAACACCAAACTTAAAGCTTGCTTGTCCCCAAGCAAGAAAAGAATCATGCAATAAAGATTGACAATCCAAGGTAAGAAGAATAGCAACTCAATGTTCATGGTAAGCTAGTTTTCTAAGCATACTACAATCACAAAAGAAATGTAAATGATTGATGCTTCCATCTAGCTCAATTTATGAAATCTTTTTCTTATATTTCTTCCTTGAAACAAGCTTTTGATTTTCTTATTAGCTTCTCCTTTTTGGGTGCTTTGCCCCATGAGTTGATAACAAAGCTACGACTTCTAAATGCTTTGTTTTCAAGTATTACCACTTGATACATAAGCACCACAAGCATTTGATTAGAGGACTTCATTAAGCTCATTTTTCTTTTCTTTTCTTGACTCTCTAATCATTGATGCTCAGAGCCTTGAGCTTTGAGGGAGTGCTTTTGCACTTTGAGCCTAACCTTGACTTCTAAGTGTTTTGTTTTCAAGCATTTGGCTTGATACATAAACACCACAAGTACTTAGCAAATAAATTGCCATTGGTACTCAGAGCCTTCAGCTTTCTCATTCTTTCCCTTTTTCTTTTCTTGCTTTATTTTGCATTTGCTTCTTCAAGGTTTTCATGATTTTCAAAAGATTTCACAAGATGTACTAGATGAAAACTTCAATTAAATAAAATCCAATGCAATTGAGCAACAATTAATCATACTAGCTTTCCAATACTTGTATGCACATGCTAAACTCTTCTTTAGTTCCTTGTTTGTTTATGATCATGATGCTTTACTGCTTTTGAATTCACAAAACTCAAGTTGGTAATCATAATGACATAGCACCATGTTGCAAATTAAAAATCAACTATGCCTTTTCATACACACATGCATACAGAGAAGGTAAAGACAGTCATGCAGTTTATAGTGCTTGAAACAAATGAGAGGAAAAAGAACTTTACAACCTTGTAGTTCATCTTCTCTATTGTTGTCATTTTCCTCCCATTCTCTTCCTTCCCATACCAAACTCAGAATGCTTGCTCATCCTCAAGCAACTATTAGAACCGTGGCTATGGGGCTAAGATGGACCATGAATGTCTTACACAAGGAATGTTAGTAGTACATGTGTTTCAAGCAAGCAAAATTAAAGATAATAATCAAGGCACAAGAGACAGAGACATTGTGATTGCAAGCTTAAGAAGGTGAGCATAATACTTTGCATAAAAGATAAGTGGCACACCAAACTTAGTGTGACACTTTCACTTGGAATTAATGCAAGTATCCAGTAAAGATTTGAAGCAAACTGTGTTGCATAGCAACACCAAACTTAGAATGCAATCCTATGTCAATTTATTTAAACTAAAACTAAACAAAAGAAACTGTTATATGTTTAATACAATCACCAAATGAAGAGTCTGTTATGAATAAGGATGTCTTGGTGATGTATTAACAAAAACAGTTAATGAAGGAAAGCATTAAAAATAAGTAAATAAATGAAACAAAGGGAAAACAAAAATTATCCAACTAAGAAGAAAAATAACACTGTAAAAGGCAATATGATTATGCAGACAAGTGATGTTGCTGGATTGAATTGCATAGAAAAATAGGTGGCACACCAAACTTAGAATCTTGGTGTGTCACTTTCATGTAAAATTGATGCAATCATCCATGAAAATGGAAAACAGTTTGTTGCAGGGCAACACCAAACTTAGAATGTAATCATATGCCAATTTATTAAAATTTAAACAAAGCAAGGAGAAGAATTGTACCTACTGTCTACCTGTTCTTTACTTTCTTCCTTTTCTTCCAATTTGTTAAGAGAAATGACTTCAAAGGAGGAGAAGTTTCAGCTAGTGCCCCCTGTCTTGGTCTCTCCTCAGCAAGCTTCCTTGTGAAATTGGCTTGATTGATCTTGCTTGCTGGATCAGGGGGAGGATTGTTTGCAGTTGACCTTCTCATGAATGTTGTCCTTGGTGTCTTGGTCACAATCCTCTTCTTGGTGCTTTTGTTAATTGCCTTCACTTCTTGGATGTCAAGACATGGTTGCTGTGTGATTATTGGAGTTTTGTATTCATCCAGAGCCTTTTGTATTGGTGGTTCCATGAACTCCTCCTTTATGTACTTCTCTGCCTCACTTGAGTTTGGAATGACTTCTTCACTTTCTTGCTCCTCCACTTCCTCTTTTATATCCATCAATTGGCCTTCATTTTTCTTGCTCAGTGGTTCTAAGCTCCTCCTTATTTTCTCTACTTCTTCATTCATATGTTTGAAGAAAGCTTCTTGCCTTTTCTCGAATATTTGTGCTTCTTTCGCATATTTTTCGAACTTGGACTCAAGCTCTGAAAGCCTTGAGTGGTTCATGGAAGTTTGTGTGGGTGGTGAGTTTTGAAAGGGGCTTTCGGTTGAAGTATGGTCAAGTGATGATATCTTTGGATGATTATCATATGGAGCACTAGAATTCCCTTCCCAGCCACCATTAGAATCATGACTTGCATTATTTTGTGGTGGAAAGAAATATCCCATATGATTTTCTTTCTCATCTTGTGGTTCTGAAGCATAGCTCCATGAATTGGAGTGCCCAGAATTTGAAGTTTCTTGGTGATATCCCCAGCCATCATTAGAGATTGGTGATGGTGGGTGATATCCCATAAAATTTTGTTTGACCACATGATGAGTTGAACTCCATTTGTATTTTGCAAACATCAATGAAAATTGAAATTACTCATATCAGAGATGAGAATTTCTTAGTGAGGCAAAAACTCAAACACCTTGGTTTCACTTTGAAACAGAAAACAAAAATAAAGAAAATGCTTGATCTAGACTTCTCACCCACTTAATCATTGTTGATCTAATCAATCCCCGGCAACGGCGCCAAAAACTTGATGAGATATTTTGGTGAAAAGTAAATTTCTCCAAAAACACCCAAATCTAACCGGCCAGTGCACCGGGTCGCATCAAGTAATAAAAACTCACGGGAGTGAGGTCGATCCCACAGGGATTGATGGATCAAGCAATTTTAGTGGGTGATTAGTTTAGTCAAGCTAACATTGAGTGGTTGGGTGAAATTTTGAGAGCAGAATGTAAAATGCAGAGAATTTAAAGTTGCAGAAAATAAATGTGCAGAAACTTAAAGTGCAAGAAAAGTAAATTGCAGAGACTTAAATTGCAAGAAATGTAAATTGCATTAAATGTAAAGGGAATTGGGAATTGGATTTGCAGAAATTAAACAAGGAAAAGTTAAATTGCAACAAGCAGAGAAGTAAAAGATGGATTTGATTGATTCGGAACCAAAACAGAAATGTAAATAAACATGAAAAGCAATAAACAGAGAATGTAAAATTGGAATTAAGATCTCAGGACCCAAGAGACTAGATAACCAAGTCTAGATCTCAATGCCTTCCTAGATCCAACAAGAACAATTGCAAGAGAAATTAAAGAAAAGTAAATTGCAGAAGCCAAGAGAAGGTGAAGTAGTAAACAGAAATGGAAATTCAATTGTGCAGAGAAAGTAAACAAGAAAATTCTCAAGGTGAGATTGAAACAGAATTTCTTCAATTCTCAACCCAAGATTCAAAACGAAATTGAAAACTAAGAGAAAGCTCTCAAATCCTAATGCTCCCTAGTGGAGCCAGCCTCCTTACAAATATGAAACAGATGCCTATTTATAGGCATTTTTACAAAATGAAAATGAAATTCAAAACAAATTACAATTAAAATGAAATTTCTATTCTAACTATCTCTTGTGCCTCTAAGTGGTGTCAATTGGGCCTTTGCTCTTGATGGAATTGGGTTGAAAGAGGCCTTGGTTGATTGCTCTTGAAGTTTGAAGAAGAACCGAAGTGAACCAATTGAACCGGTTTTGAAGTTAGCCATAGTTGGTCCCAACGTTAGGGCCAAAGTTAGGGGTCTAACTTTGACCCCAACTTTTCATAGCAGCAAGCAATATTCTCTGGTTTGGACGTTGGTGCCAACGTTAGGGGTCTAACTTTGACCCTAACGTTGGCCTCCCTTATGCACATTTATGGCACCAACTTTGTCCTCTTGTCATGTTGCCAATTTTATGCCCAATATAGACTATCATATATGGTTGGAAAGCTATGAATGTCAGCTTTCTAACCCACTTGGAATCACTTCAATTGGACATCTACAACTCAAGTTATGATCATTTGAAGAGGGCATGGTCGCTGGCTTTGGTGTGCAGCGTTTGAGGTAACGTTAGCCCTCAAACGTTGGCGAAAACGCCAGTTCTGGAGGCTCAAATGTATTGTCCACCCCATACTATTATACATTGTTGGAAAGCCCTGGATGTCTACTTTCCAATGCCGTTGGGAGCACATCATTTGGAGCTCTACAGCTCGAGTTATACTCCTTTGAAGGTGCAGAGGTCAGTTGGCCTCACTGCAGGTTGCCACCATGTTCGTTTATGCACATTGCGGGGCAGTTTTCTCCCTCAATTTTAGTGTCCACTATGCAGTGCCATATATGCTTGGAAAGCTCTTGATTCCTACTTTCCAATGCTTCTTGAATCACCTCATTTGGAGCTCTGTAGCTCAAGTTATTCTTGTTGGAAGTATACCCCTTGTATGCCTTGTGGTGTGTGGCGCCAACGTTAGCCTCCAAGTTAGGGGGCTAACGTTGGCGCAAACGTTGGCCCTTCTCCCTTTGTTTTTTCATGTGCCAACGTTAGGGTCAAAGTTAGACCCCTAACGTTGGCGCAAACGTTGGTGGCCCAGGGAGGAATTCTCTTGCCAACGTTAGCCTCCAAGTTAGGGGGCTAACGTTGGCTCAAACGTGGGGAGCCCAGGGAGTAATCTTCATGCCCAACGTTAGCCTCCAAGTTAGGGGGCTAACGTTGGGGCTAACTTCATGCCTCCAGGTTCAATTTCACTTATTCCATTCTTCACTTCTAGCCATTCCTCTTTGCTTCAACCTTTCTCCAAGCTTTCTTCACCTATCATTAATCAACCAAACTCATCAAAGCTATGCTCAAAATCATGAGATATTCATTCTTTCATAATATGTGACAATTTTAGCATAAAACCTCATGAAATAGCATGAATTCATACATGGTTGATTAACTCAAAGGAAACATGAAAATCTACCCAATTGGCTTGCTTATGGCTCAAGAAAGTGCATAATTCAATTGAAAACAAAAGAAAAAGGCTAGTTAAAATAGGCTAAGATGACTTGTCATCAAGGAGCTAGCCAAAGATGAGGCCATTACCGCTCGCCTTTAGGTGTCCTCCTCGAGATAGCGTAAATTAAAGAACGAGGGTCAGCAGAACGTAAAATAAAAAAAATACAAAAAAAAAAAACAAAAAACCGGAAAAAAAATCTGGAAAATAAACTGTGAAAAAAATCGGAGGAGCTTGCCAAAGATGAGGCCATTACGGCTCACCTTTAGGTGTCCTCCTCGGGATAACGTCATTTAAAGAACGAGGGTCAGCAGAACGTTTAAAAAAAAAAAAAAATCTGGAAAAAAACTGTGAAAAAAACCGGAGGAGCTTGGCAAAAATGAGGCCATTACGGCTCGCCTTTAGGTGTCCTCCTCGGGATAGCGTCATTTAAATAACGAGGGTCAGCAGAACGTAAAAAAAAAAAAAAAAAAAAAAAAAAAAAAAAAAAAAAAAAAACCGGAAAAAAAATCTGGAAAAAAACTGTGAAAAAAAACCGGAGGAGCTTGCCAAAGATGAGGCTATTAAGGCTCACCTTTAGGTGTCCTCCTCGGGATAGCGTCATTTAAAGAACGAGGGTCAGCGGAAGGTAAAAAAAAAAAAAAAAAAAAAAAAACCGAAAAAAAAAATCTGAAAAAAACCGGAAAAAAAATCTGGAAAAAAACCGGAGGAGCTTGCCAAAGATGAGGCCATTACGGCTCGCCTTTCGGTGTCCTCCTCGGGATAGCGTCATTTAAAGAACGAGGCTCAGCAGAACGTAAAAAAAAAAAAAAAAAAAAAATCGGAAAAAAATCTGGAATAAAACTGTGAAAAGAAACCAGAGGAGCTTGCCAAAGATGAGGCCATTACGGCTCGCCTTTAGGTCTCCTCCTCGGGATAGCGTCATTTAAAGAACGAGGGTCAGCAGAACTTAAAAAAAACAAAAAAACAAAAAAACAAAAAAACAAAAAAACAAAAAAAACAAAAAACAAAAAAAACAAAAAAAAAACAAAAACAAAAACAAAAACAAAAACAAAAAAAACAAAAAAAAACCGAAAAAAAATCTGGAAAAAAACCGGAGGAGCTTGCCAAAGATGAGGCCATTACGGCTCGCCTTTAGGTGTCCTCCTCGGGATAGCGTCATTTAAAGAACGAGGGTCAGCAGAACGTAAAAAAAAAAAAAAAAAAAAAAACTGGAAAAAAATTTTGAAAAAAAACTGTGAAAAAAACCGGAGGAGCTTGCCAAAGATGAGGCCATTACGGCTCGCCTTTAGGTGTCCTCCTCGGGATAGCGTAATTTAAAGAACGAGGGTCAGCAGAACGTAAAATAATAAAAAAAACAAAACAACCGGAAAAAAAATCTGGAAAATAAACTGTGAAAAAAACCGGAGGAGCTAGCCAAAGATGAGGCCATTACGGCTCACCTTTAGGTGTCCTCCTCGGGATAACGTCATTTAAAGAACGAGGGTCAGCAGAACATTTAAAAAAAAATCTGGAAAAAAACTGTGAAAAAAACCGGAATAGCCTGCCAAAGATGAGGCCATTACGGCTGGCCTTTAGGTGTCCTCCTCGGGATAGCGTCATTTAAAGAACGAGGGTCAGCAGAACGTAAAAAAAAACAAAAAAAAACAAAAAAAAAAACCGGAAAAAAAATCTGGAAAAAAACTGTGAAAAAAAACCGGAGGAGCTTGCCAAAGATGAGGCCATTAAGGCTCACCTTTAGGTGTCCTCCTCGGGATAGCGTCATTTAAAGACCGAGGGTCAGCGGAAGGTAAAAAAAAAAAAAAAAAATAGGAAAAAAAAATCTGGAAAAAACTGTGAAAAAACCGGAGGAGCTTGCCAAAGATGAGGCCATTACGGCTCGCCTTTCGGTGTCCTCCTCGGGATAGCGTCATTTAAAGAACGAGGGTCAGCAGAACGTAAAAAAAACAAAAAAAAAAAAAAAAACCCGGAAAAAAAAAACTGTGAAAAAAACCGGAGGAGCTTGCCAAAGATGAGGCCATTAAGGCTCACCTTTAGGTGTCCTCCTCGGGATAGCGTCATTTAAAGAACGAGGGTCAGCAGAACGTTAAAAAAAAAAAAAAAAAAAAAAAAAAAAAACCGAAAAAAAAATCTGGAATAAAACTGTGAAAAAAACCGGAGGAGCTTGCCAAAGATGAGGCCATTACGGCTCGCCTTTAGGTGTCCTCCTCGGGATAGCGTAAATTAAAGAACGAGGCTCAGCAGAACGTAAAATAAAAAAAAAAAACAAAAAAAAAACAAAAAAACCGGAAAAAAAATCTGGAAAATAAACTGTGAAAAAAACCGGAGGAGCTAGCCAAAGATGAGGCCATTACGGCTCACCTTTAGGTGTCCTCCTCGGGATAACGTCATTTAAAGAACGAGGGTCAGCAGAACATTTAAAAAAAAAATCTGGAAAAAAACTGTGAAAAAAACCGGAATAGCCTGCCAAAGATGAGGCCATTACGGCTGGCCTTTAGGTGTCCTCCTCGGGATAGCGTCATTTAAAGAACGAGGGTCAGCAGAACGTAAAAAAAAACAAAAAAAAAAATCGGAAAAAAAATCTGGAAAAAAACTGTGAAAAAAAACCGGAGGAGCTTGCCAAAGATGAGGCCATTAAGGCTCACCTTTAGGTGTCCTCCTCGGGATAGCGTCATTTAAAGACCGAGGGTCAGCGGAAGGTAAAAAAAAAAAAAAAAAAAAAATAGGAAAAAAAAAT